>NW_008591401.1:0-85284 GCF_000691845.1 Merops nubicus
AGACCTCAGTTCTGCAAGTGGCCTCCTAATAAGGAGCTCAGACTTTAGTGATGCCTTTTGAAATACGAGATATTTTTGAGATATTTTGAAACACAGCTGAAAAAAGTTGAAAATTATATTGCTAAAGTTAAAATAAACATCTATTTGGCCAAAATTCAATTATCTGTAACAATCCTAAGGGTCTGTTACTTACAGTCTTTTTATATACATATCTACGTATGTACACATACCTAATAGTTACCTGCATATGTGTTTGTGCATACAAAATATATAATACATACATAAAATTTGCTCAAGTTAAAAACGAAACAGTAGATGGTAACTGTGAACTTTTAATTGCCTACAGAAAGAGGCTAAAGCCAGTCTTTTGTTCCTAGAAAGCTCATCTTCAAATTCAAGGGAATAAAATTCAAAACACATCTAGAAGGATACTTCACATGCTGGTTAAGCAAGTATCTGTATTTTGTGAATATTTTGTTTTCCCTGTTCTTAACTCAGAGAGTTGTCTGCCCCTTGGTTTTGCTTTTCTGTATTTGGAAGGTTACAGGTGACTTGGAGCTTCAAAAAGATGCAGGCACAAAGCAACAAGTCAGCTGAAAACTGTTCCATTTAAATGCAGTACCGTCCCCAAGGCAATCTAGGAAGGGCCAGCAGGTGTCAGTCTTGAAAAGGATGTCATCTGGTGGCAGCATCCAAAAGAATGATGTACTAATAGGAAGACTGACATAAAACAGGTAAGTAGGCTGTAGAGTTTCCAAATATTGCTGCTACACATTCATCCTAAGTCGAGGGAAAGAAATACAAAAGGAAGGCTTCAGAGAATCCAGCTATGTGTTGTGTTTGTCTTCATTACACAAGTGCTGTATCTGGCAGCAGAGTGCTGCCAGTCAAAAATGTGGACAACCAGGACACGTCGTATTCCCTAAAACTTCAAGCAGTTACATTAAAAACATACACACATATATATATATTCCTTTAATAAAAACTTACCTATGTACAAATCTTTTGCTCTCTAAGTAGGCAAGTGCTGTGCTAAGCTGGTAAGCATAGAGTATCAGAGAGGCCAGATCCAAGCTGTATTTCCTCACTTGCAAAAATGATCTCAACTTTTTGCACAAACAAGGAAAAAAAAGGAAAGAGGTTAGGACAAAAAATAACAAATTTTAACAAGGCACATCTCAAATAGTAAAGTTTGCACAGAGTATCAGTGGGTATGCCTTCCCTTGACACTGGATGAGAAAAGAAAATCACTTGCCATGAAGAAATTTGTCCCTGGGTTATATTCATGAAGTTTTTTCTACATGGAAACTGTTAGCCAAACAAAAAAATATTTGTGCATTGCATGCAGGCTCCTTTTGAAGACTGAGAGCATATGCTGCTGTTCAGAGCAAGGCACTCCTGCACTTTTTATGCATTCTTCTCTTGAGAACTGACCATGGTTTTGGCCTAAATAATTTTAGAATGAAAGAGTACATGGACAATTTGAACACCAATTAGATCAGCATTGCTTTGGAAGCATTAATTTTTATCTATATTTCCTAAAACAACTGGATTGAGCTCAATTCAGAATTTTTGTAAGCTGTATTCCCTTACAAACTAAAACAAAGCTTTGAAGAGTGATCTGGGCACTGGAAAGGAAACCTGTAACTTTTGGGCAGGAAATTACTTCTCTAGTGCCATTTTTTTTTTTTTTTGTGGTGTGTTCTGTTTTGCTTTGTTTTCTTGGACAATGTATTGCAGCTTGACAATTACAATGACTATCTTACAGTGCAGTATGAAATACCACTTCAGCTCACATTTTCACAGATGGGGCTCAAAGCAAACAAAATCAATTCTAAAAACTGGGGTCTGGTTTTGTTCAAAGGATTCAACCAAGATATAATACTGAGGAAAATCATCTTATCTAAAATCTCTGCTGCAGAGGATGTACAAAAAAAAAGCTGTAAGAAATTCCATGTTTCAAGGGAAAATGCAGTATTACTCAGGAAGAATAAAATATAAACCACATCATTTCACTTCTAGAAGGTACGTTTGCAAATGCAGTTTAAATGATACCAGATTATCATCATCTCGACACAGGTCATGCTCTCACTCTGGAGCAGCAATTAAATTCTCTGAGAACTATGACTAAATCACTTTGCTATGAGCTGATGCAGTTCCCTCAGTAGAGGAGTTAGACCAAATTCTGACTCCCAGTCCATAATTCTACAGATAAGTATGATATCATATTGGAGGAGAGCGCCTTTGTGCTTAGAACCAAGAAGCCATTTTTTCAGCCTTGTAAAGATATCTGTGAGGTTAGAGTGAAGACCACAGCTGCACAAGGATTCTTCTCACCTCTCCAAGTGTACAGAGCTCCATGATTATCCAAACTGGGTTTTCTGTAATGACCCCAATGAGCTTCACGATGTGAGGATGATCAAACTGACGCATTGTTACTAAAAACAAAATAAACAAGTCGGGGTGTTACATAAACCCTTTTTAATTACAATAAAAAAGTTGGTAAAGAAGCATTTAGTGTATGACCAGAAAATATGTTCACATTTCTGCAGGACTGCAAGCAATAGTGTCTGGTCATTTAATGCTCTGCAGGCAGCATGAAGCACTGCCTGCTTTAGTGAGCTGCTGTGGAAGGTGCAAATCAAGTCAGGTTCTCTGATTCTTCTGCCCTGGTTAAGCATAAATTTAAGTAATGACCTATCAATCCAGTGCATGACCAATTAATCTGTGCATTTCTATTGGAAGAGGAGGAAGGAGAAAACTGTGTGTATAATTCAGGGTCTGGAAAAACTGCCTGTCAGTTTATGACACAGACAAAAATCCCATTTAATCACGATGTTCTCATCTCATTTTGTTTTCTGTGGATTTTTCAGTCTCAGCCGTGCATTCACAGTACATTTTATGCAGTAAGACACACAAAACAGAATCATCAAATGGCTTGGGGTGGAAGGAACCTTTAAAGATCCTCAAAGTCCAACTCCTCTGCAACAGGCAGGGACACCTGATCAGGGTTGCTCAAAGCCCCATCCAACCTGGCCTTGAACACTTCCAGTGATGGGGCATTCATAGTTTATCTGGGCAACCTGTTTCAGTGTCTCACCACCCTCAGAGTAAAAAATTTCTTCCTAGTGTCTCATTTAAATCCACCTTCTTTCAGTTTAAAATCACCAGCCCTCATTCTACCTCTACACCCCCAGATAAAGATTCTCTCTCCATCTTTCTTATAAGCTCCCTTTGAGTATTGAAATGCTGCAGTAAGGTCTGCCCGGAGCCTTCTCTTGACTAAACTACCCCATCTCTCTCAGCCTGTCCTCATATGGGAGTTGCTCCAGCCCCCTGATCATTTTTGTGGCCTTCCTCTGGATCTGCCTGAGCACACCCATGTCCTTCTTATGCTGGGGGCCCCAGAGCTGAACTCAGTACCCCAGGTGCAATTTCATGAGAGCAGAGGTGTGGAATGTCCACGCTCAACCTGCTGGCCACACTTCCCTTGATGCACCCATGACATCCTCCTCTGCCTCTGGACCCTAGTGGGAGTTCCAGCTTCAGGAGTTCCACAAAGCGTTGGGTCTGGGCACCTCTTTCAGTTCCTGGGGGCTCAGCTTGGGTGCAGGTGTCCACAAAGGGGAGTTTTATCATGTACATGTGGGTTACAGTCACAGCTCTGGAGCTGCAGCAGGTGGAAACCATTTTGTTTCACCAGGAAGCCACCTCTGTTCTGCTCCCTGAAGACAACAGCCCATGTTCCCCATCACTAGTGGTTCCCAGGGGTGCTAGGGTTGGCTGTGGTTGCTCCTGGCCCACCCCGGGTCCCCTTAGCCACTGGCCCAAGAGCTGCTGGCTCCTGGTAGGTCTCTGTTCCCCTCAGGTCCCCCTGAGCACAGAGCCCTTGGCCACCCATGGTGCCAGCACCAGAGCTGCTCCTGGCAGCGACCGATTTGGCACTCAACGGTTTGGTAGGTTAAATGGAACATCAGCCCTATGATTAACTTCTTCTCTTCCAACATAGGCATGACAAACATCCTTAATTTGATCTTGACAAATAGCCCTCATGTAATTTTGAATTAGTATCTCCTTTACATTTACAGTTTGTAGTGTCAACAGAAATACACAGTCATTATCTGACTGGAAAGGCTGCTTCAGTTTGTCTCAAATTAGGCAAGAATAAAACCTGCTATCTTTTGGCTTTTAGTTATCACCAGCTAAACCCAGGGGATGTTTCTGGGGTCCTGATGAGCTCTGAATTCTACTTCTGGACACTGGTACAGAGCAGCTGTATAACCAACACCTCTTGCACAAGCCCCAGGAAGAATCCTTGGACAACACTGTTCCTAAGACCTAACGTTACAATCGTTCAATAACATATTTTCCTGCAAAGAAATTTAGATAGTCAAACATAAGATAATGTGTTCTTTAAAATATTAATGTGTTATGAATAATAGAGAAAAAGATCAGTACAACAAACATCCCTATCAATGACATAGCTTAATGCATTAATAAAAAGGAATGAATAATGTGGTGAAATGTCAAACGGGCAATACCATCTGCTAAGATACTGCACAGAACTGAAGCTAGATTCCTAAATAATACCATTCTCCTCTTCCATTCTTAAGTAAAATGAATTTCAGAGTTGGAAGCTACTTGTGATACTTCCAAAAAGTATGCATTGCTAAACTACTTTATCTGAACCCAATGTTAGTATTAAAATCTTGCTAAATAGAGTGTACAATGCAAAGGAACTCCAGTTAGTTAGCTTTAGGGTTCTCTTGTGCTCATCTAATTCAGTGCAATATACAATATTTTACAGCATGGAAATGTTACATGTTTACAGCATGGAATTGATGTGAAAATCAAGCAGAAATACAGTTTTAATTATCAAAGCCCTAGAAAGGCAATTAACACAGTTTTATATCATATAGTCTTACCAGTTTTAAACATAAAATACTGCAATTTTGAGAAAGTACTTCCTAAAAATGAATTCAGTCCACGCTAGCTGACAAACTCACAAATTCAAAAAGGTAGTAGAGTTATTGCAGCATTTTACCATCCAGCTTCTAGAGGTGAGAGGAATGAACTCCCTGCAGAAAGGAGCAATTTACCAAAAGACCAGTGGAAGATCAATAAAAATCTCCCCAAAGCAGGCAGGTTGTACTTTAGCATATGCAAATGCATTAATAGAAAGACACTGCTACACAAAAGCTGACAGGAATCAAGAGATAGATTGTGCTTGTAAAAACGTTTTCTTTCACCTAATTTTTATTCTGAGGTATTTCTCCTTGCAAGAACCAGTATTAAATCTTTTCAGCATTGAAAACTCCACCACAAGCAAACAACTGAAACCTCAGAATATATTAACATTCCTAATATTAAAATATAAGGAAATAAATTTCTTAATTCAGTAAAATAACCAACTCTGTCTCTCCAGACATTGGATTTGGGTCCTTTGAAGAGTGCTCTTATAAACTAGGAGGCTGTATCTTCTGAGAGAGTTTGCAATCTGAATGCAAACAAGAGAAAGTTAACAGATGGGAAGGAGAATAAAAAAAAAAAAAAAAAAGAAATGGTAAAACTATTAAATCAAAATTGAAAAGCATTATTTATCTGTCTCCTTTGTTGGCACTTCCTAATCTGTCAAACTCAAAGCATAATAAAGAATGTTCAACGAGCAATTACATTCCACATTGTTAAGAGACAGCAGCCTACCTTTGCCTGCTAAGTTCTTACTATCAGCAATGGTATTTACTTTTACAACAGCTAGAAATGTAATGCAAAAAAAATAACAGTAATTTAAGAAAAATCTGACATCCAAAAATAAGAAGCCATTAACACAGTTTTTCTGAACAATTAAAAAAAATAAATCCTCGAACAGAGGAACAATGAATAAAATATTGTAACATCTGGCCACAACATAATAATTTATAAACCTTTATGAGGTTTATAGATACACAACAGCAGAGGATAACAGGCATAAATTAAGGCCTAAGTCTCACATCTTAATTTGCTCACAAACGTGAACAGCAGAGAAATCAGTAACTACAGCATCCTTACAGGAGTTTTCTGTTAGCATCCATCTCCACAAAGAGCCTTCCCCCACACAGGAAATGCACCATGTGGGGAATGCAGTACTTGTGGGCACTCATTTAGAAAACTGGCTTCTCTTTAATTCTGAATTTTCAAAACAGGTCTGCCCTAGACATAACATTTTTAGCAACTTTGTTGACAATGACAACCACCCAACCTTCTGAAGTAACACACTGAAAGAAGTGATGTGGTTTTTAAAAATTCATTCAGAAAAAAGAAGGAAACAGAGGATTGCATCTCTCATGCTCCAAAACTGGTCCTGAAGCCTTGAGGGAGTCAGACAGCACTGTTCCATTTAGAAAATCAGAGAACCTGCATTTGATGATATCCACGGGCAATGCAAGGATGCAAAGCAGTCCTGGCTCCTATTGCATGGGAGGAAAGGATCATGCTGTATGTTAATAAAATCACATTAGTAAAGAGGTTTCTTCCACACATGGCTGCAGTCTTTACAAGGACCATTCACAGAAGGTATTCCAAGAGAAGTATTTTAATACTCACAGGCTTCTTGTAAGAACTTTTCTCTAACGCTGTCTGAGGTGCAGTTTTTACAGGTTTTGATTGCAACAGCCATAGCTGGGTTCTCCTGAAAGACATCAGTGAGAAACAGCTGAAATACAGGACTTAGTTTTTGGT
Organism: Merops nubicus; assembly: GCF_000691845.1. Lineage (NCBI taxonomy): Eukaryota > Metazoa > Chordata > Aves > Coraciiformes > Meropidae > Merops > Merops nubicus. The sequence goes on from NW_008591401.1 coordinate 6,718, forward strand.
GGGCTGTAAAATCCTACCAAAAGTGCTTTAGAGAAAATGACTATTAACTAAAACATCTTTAATTAAGAAACGACGTTTTGAAAGCTTCAATGATGAAATATTCCTATAATGAAGACACTTCTTGTACAACACTTACACACAGCATGCCTAGGAAATACTGAATCCATGTGGTGCTCAGATGTCACTCACACAAGTTCTCAGTGGGCTGAAAGCAGCTGAAATGTTTTACAATTAAGCTTTTACAGTAGGTATAAGCCTGCCCAAGGCCTGGTACACCTACCTTCCAACCGGGCAACTGGGAGTTGTGCATTGCTTAATGGGAAGACTTCAAATGAACCTTTCTGAAAGGCTGTAATTTTATGTCCTCATGATTTATGTCCTCACGTGGTTTTTAAAGGCCAGTGAGAGCTGAAGATTCACACAGTTATGTTCTATGTCTGCTCATGCTTGTTCTATTTTAAATCTATTTTTAAAAACATCAGAATTAGAGTAATATTTATATTTTGCAGGCTTAAATATCAATTTTCTCAGTTACCTACAACGTATCTCTTCAAGTTGACTTTGCAGGAAAATACTGATTGAAACCTTTTCTCATACAGAAACATACCCATAAAGTGACCAAAACAACTGTGGTAATTTAAGATCATTTTATTCTCTTCTGCAATCTGATTCAATAATGAACACCAGATGACACCTCTGGAGGCCTGCCAGACACATCCCTCTCCTGCTATTACAGATGAAAGTTTTTGAAACATCTCATAAACAACATCAGCATCAAAAGGAAGAGTTTCAGTGCCCAAAACCAGCGAAGACTCCCCACATTTTGCAAAGTGAACACAAAAAAAGGCCTACTATCCAGGGTTTGCTCGTCTTTAAGGAGACACAACAGTGAGGATGTATCAGACTGGCAACAGTTTGTGTACTGACCAGCAAACACTATTTAAGTTATATTTTTGGATTAATCCCACAGTAAATCTACCTCTAAAGGCAGTCTTATTTGAATTGCTGACATCTGAGCAATAGGACCCTATATGTATACACACACTTCCCATTCAGTACCCTATAAATACAGGCTGGTTGTCATGTTTCAGGAGTGTGTAGCAGTAACCAGCATTTGAGAAGAGGTGGATGCTGCACAGTCACTAGGAGAAGAACTTTACAGCTGTAATGGATTTGTAAATGCCATTTTTCAGATTCAAATCTGAGCTAGCAGGAAAAGATGCCATCTTTTCATTTATTTTTTTTTTTTGACATATCCCCTACAGTTTTGCATGCAAGCTGAAAATATACATATAAGCATGGGAACACTATCATGCTATTGTCACTAATCTTGTATCTTTCATAATACACCTTCTAAGAGTGTAAGCTACACTCTGCATCCAAATTTAATTATAACAGCATTCTGTTTTCCCTTCCCATATTCAAGCATCTTCAACATAGTAAAATTTATATTAATGAAAGTAATCAGCAGGTTTCCATTGAAAAAACTCATACTAGACACAGGGTGACTAAATAAAATCTATTTTCTGTTTCAAGAAGTGAAACAGCACAGAAGTGAGATCAGGTTAACCTGACACAGTTGGCAGCTTCTGCACTGAATGCTGCACCTACCCTCAAGTCAGGCAAACACCCATAATATACCATTTGGTGTGGTCCTGAGTAATCTACTGGGTTCTTTTGATTCCTTTCCTGATCTATAAAAAAATGGGGATATAGGAGCAGAAAAACTACTCTGCAGCTAGTTTTCCACTTCTCTGGAACATGGGAAAAATTCTCTATATGCTGATTATTCTGACAAATACATCACAAACTCAACTTTCCTTTGTCCTGAAGACTCAGACCAAAGCACCAAAGGAATACATTTCTTGTTCATCTCGTTTTTCAGCTGGAAAGGTTTTTTGTGTATTTTTGTTGCAGAAGTGAGGCTTACCGGACTCATGTAAACTCCCTGGTGTACATCTCCAAACTGTCCTTCACCAATGCAGCGCCCCAGCTCAATTCTCTCCCTCTGAATTTCATAATCTCTGGCTATAAGAATATAACGCACTTAAAATGTTAAATTTCTGATAAAGGGCAAAGAAACAATCCACAAGATAAGAAACTCCAAGTCAGTCACTCAAATGTCTCACATATGAATAACTAAGATTAAGATTTGCTGCACACCAACCTATACAAATGCTGTAGACACACAGTGGAAACCTCTTAAACTAATGGTTGAACCAAAGCAATGAAAAAGGAAATGTGAAATCTAACTTGCTAAATTAATTACTATGCATTTTTTATTTCAATGCAATAGACAAAATCGAATCCTTCTTAATTATAGCTAGCAAAGGACCAAATACACCAATAGCCTAGGGCAATACTGATGATATTAAATACAGACTTAACACACATCCATCCCTCTAGATGTTTAAGAGAACTCCACTATGTGGTGTTTTAGATCTTGGAACCATCAAATGAGCCCAGAGAATTTTTAAAGAGGTAACTGCAAGAAAAAATAACAGAAACAAGAGCATGGCAAATAAAGTGAAAGAACAAAATTTTAAGTGCACTACACCTCTAATTAAAGGAAAATTGCTATGTTTTGTGGACTTATGCAATTTTGTTAACTTTGAGGTTTAAGAGACTGAGAATGTTACTGATAAAAATGGCTCAGTGCTTCAGCAAAACATTCAATCAATTGCAACTGAATTGCTTCATTTGCAATTTAATTTCTAGCAGACATGGAAGAATACTTCAGGAGTAGCAGAAAAGCACATACAGTATATGTTTTCACCTCTACTTTTATTATTCCGAGACAGAAAGTATAACCAACTAGTTTAGGACTTCATGACTGATGATTTTGACTTCATTAACACTAAAAAAATAACATCATCTGGAGCTGGATAACAAAGCAATAAATGTCTTTGTTATTTCTTTTTTTTAAGTACTGCATTTTCCTCTTTAAAATCCCGAAGCTAACTGGTTTAACTATAAAGAAATAATGTTTATTAAATGAAAGTGAATAGTAAACTTAAAAATTCCACATCATTCCAAATTGCAAGCACACAGGGATGGGTAAAGGGTCTCCTGTTACCTTCATCTATTCCATAGCTTTCTGCAGTGCAATTAAGAGAAAAATCAAATGCTTACTTAGAGCTTCTTAAAATCAAGACAAGGACAAACATTTTTAAACACTTTTTTTGAAATGAATATACTGATGCAATTTTAAGTTTACATTAGCAGAAGTCACAGGTCTGTTCTTGTGATCTTTACTGACTCAGTCCTTCGAGAGCTGAACACTTGAGCTGACTTCAATCCACCAAAACACTTCAGGAAGTTCACTTCAACAGCCCATCTCAGGGGCTTTGAATTGAAGGCATACTTAAGTATTCAGCATCATTCAGGGCTGGGCCCACAAGTACTTATTTCCATGAGAATTTAAATGAAAAGATGAAAAAAAAAAAAAAAATCACATAAAGTTATTATGTTAACAAAAAATAAAGGATATAATTTATCACAGTACTTTTTGATCTTGCAATTATTTTAGTAGCATCACGTAGTGACTTACTGCAAGACATTCAAAACACATTGTTTATTTCTGGAAAACATATATTTTTGCTTTTCAAGTATTTATGTTCAAATATATATGTTTTTCAAAACATATATTCTTGCTTTTCAAATATTTTCCACAGTAGTGGAAACTATCTTGTAAACTCTTAAGTGATTATGAAACATTCCTGCCAGATGGTAAACTCTAGAAATCCTTATTTATGTCATGGTTCTTCAACAGAACGTGGTACCAGCTTAGCACCACCCTCCCCCCTTACACTAACCAAACCAAACATTTTTGTAGGTCTGTGTATCAATGGATTGTCTACTTCTAGAGGAATCCTTGGTTGCCACACTGCAACTGTAATTTCGCAGACACAAGTTTTAAAATCAGAAAACTAGACTTTCATGTTACATATCAGCCTTGACAGTTCAAGGTTATACTATAATTCAAATATCCCACAAGACAAAAACCTTGTGGTGGCTAGTGAATCATCATTTTTTACTTCAAAGATGAAGATTCAGAAGAACTTTTTATTTTTGTTCCTCAAGTCTTTCATCTTTAACAAAATTGCATGTGGTACAAACAACCTTCCTCTAGCATGGAATTTGAGAGCAGCAAGTCTGTCAGAGCAAGGGTGAGACACATTTACACAGCAATACACAGAAGCTTCCAGATTGCTTGCTCTTATCACAGAAATCTCATCTGTTCTGTAAGTGTTGCGTTCGGCATCACAATAAAAAAAAATGCACATTCTGAGACATAAAAGGAATTTCACTTTGCAGTCACTGACAGCAGCAAAACAGAATTTGGTTTTATTTGCCTCAAAACCTGAACTTGAAAAACACTCAATCTATTGAATCTGTGAGTTTTCCAAACATCATAAAGAGTATTTTCTTTGTACACATAATACTTAAGACTGAAATTCAAGATTCAGTCCCTGCTAAACCAAAGAAGCTTTTGGATAGAAAAGTTCCTGAGTTAATGACCATACTTACTTGATGGCATTGTGTAAGTATCTTCTTCATCTATAATCTCTGCATAGTCATCTGTCTCTGTAAAGGGAGGAATTGAAGAGTTTCGGGGAAAGCAGATGAAAACAATTCTCCAGAACAGTTCTCCAATTTATCAAGGCTGTTATGTCACAACCCCCAACCTCAACACTGCTGGGACACGTTTACAATAGCATGAATAAAACTTGCTCATGCATAATTTATGGGTATGATAATCTCCTCAGTGCCAATTATTCTACGTCACATAGATGCATTCAACAAGGAATAAAAGGAAGATTCATTTGTGTTCAAAAAAGTTCAAGTTCCATAATTTAAACCCATCTAAACACTTGACTGAAAAAGAAGATCTTTTTAGCAGCAAATTCCACTGCAGTAAGGAGAAAACATTATTAACTGGTTAAATTGCTTTACCTTCAAAAAAGTGTGACTAAGAGTTTGCTAGGGTTTTTTTTAATGTCAAACAGGTAGAACAGACAAGGAAGATGTTCCAGGGCAGCATCTAGTGTCACTGTGATAAAGTGGGTTACTTTTCAAGAGTCTTCTAGAGCTTAAAGATCTTTTAAGTCACTCTTCTTAAGCCTTACACCCTTTTTTTTTTTTTTGCATTAGTCCCAGTTTTCCTTGTTTAGTGTAAACTCACCAGCAGTTTTGCTGTTAAGAATCAACATCTCATGGACAGTCTTTGAAAACAACCAGTTCTCAAAATTTTCAGAAACATGACAGTGTATTTCTTTTCCAGTTTAAAACTTAGAACTTTTATATCATCTGTTCTCAAAATGGTTTCCATGTTGTCAAGTCTTATCATAAGGTTCCCCTCTGACTCTAGAGAACTTCCAGGGTGAGCAGGTTGCTCCCTAACAGTCAGATAAATTCCTCCAGGGGTTACAAAATCCATCCACAACAGTGGGATAACTTTTAACTTCAACACTCTTAAATTGACCAACTTTAAATGCATACAGAGGCTCTAAAAACTGAGTAATTTCAAATCCAGTATGCAGTTTTCATGGTTGCTTTCAGGTGATCACATATTAGGCCCCCTCTAAAAGGCATGATTTAATCCCCCTTTTTCCCCATCTGCCCTGGAGCATACACATCCCCCTACAGCTCCCTGGCACCATTTCTAGAGGTAATGGTTTCTGAATGGCAAACGGGACAAAGCCACAGTGAGACTGGAAGGAAGGATGGGATGATCCCTTTTGGCAGCAGCCCTCTGCTCAAGCAGCTTAAGCCAACTCTGAAACCAGAGCAAAGCTCCTAAATATTATACACATACATAAACAAGAGGCTTAATTTTCAGACAAACTGAATATTTAACAATTAAGAAACTAAAGGTTGCCTAGAACCTTTGAAGTTCAACACGCTTCAGTGAGTAAATGTAGCTTTACAATTCAAACTTCATAATGTTTGTATACAATTGAAGTTATTTTTATTTTTAACTCCTGTAGGAATACACCATGTCTTGTAAAAAAAAATATCAGGAAACTCTATGGCATTTAGATTTTCCTAGGAAATTCTATTTAGGACACAGCAGAACAGAGTCACCTACTGAAAATTCAATTAGTCATAAAGACAGTGCACAATTCTAATCAGGCAGCATACTCCAGAGGCACTAATCTCTCAGTATCTTTTGTCCTCCCTACTTTATAAACTAATTCTTTTGTAGAAAATAAGCCCTGGTTTGATCTAAAAAATAAGCCTCTGTTAGAAATCATTAGTGTGACACCAAGGTGACAGGGTAAACCGCTCTGCTTCCCAGTGATATTGGGGTAAGATGCTTTTAAGTGTGGTGTATATATAAAGCTAGTATTCGAGGATACCAGAAAGTTCCCAATCCATGTAAAAAAATGGACTGAATAAAAGATGTTATAGACATATTTGAGACAAATTTTAAAAGTGTGGAAACTAGAACTGGTCTGTAAAAAATCAAAACAGTTCTTGCACTAGATTATGGAACAGAGCTCACAAAAAAAGGTGACAAATGGCTTGGCTTGTTCATCTCTCTATTATAAATGTATGAAGCTAATTCATAATTAAAAGCATTATCAGAACACTTCACATGGTCTTGAACTGTCCTGAAACTAAAATGGTCTTTAGTAGCCAATCCAAATGAATTAAATGTAGGCAATTAACTAAACAAATACTTCTTGTTACATACTTGACACTCTGGAGATTAATATATAATAAGAATTCAGAAAATAATTCCTATTCAATGTCTGGCATTGTTTCTGGGAATTAGATGAAAATTCAATCAAGGCATTAGCACTGATACGCTCAAAGTGTTCTGCAGGAAAGCTTAACTGACCTCCCTCACATGCAGCCTTGACCACACAAGAGTCATATGCACTGAGACTCTTGCCAAGTCTGCCAAGAGATAATCCAAATCCTACGTGGAGTCTAAACAAAACTCAGCCTTGCAAGGCTCTCCAGACTGCTCTACACAGAATGTGTTAGTAGCAGTCTCAAGAGCTAAACACTCAAAACAAATCAGCAATTCCAGTTGTTGTTCTATCTTCCAAGGCCCTTGGTAAGTCTAGAAACACTTAGATTTAAAAACAGGATTCATTACTGCTGCTCTCTTGCACATTTTAAAACCAGCACTGAACCTTTTCACTTGTTGGGTGACCCCCAAATTCCTCTAGATGGAAAAACAACTAGGTCACTTTTGGACTAAGGTTGTGTTGGTGGTACAGGTGAGTGAGCCAATTTGAGCTTTACTAAATCTGCATGCATTTATTAAACAGTAGAAAAAAACTACTCTAGGACATGAAATCCATACTAGCTAATCCATGACCATAACCATCTCTTTGAAATTTCCCTTTTCATGGTTTTTTTTTTTTCCCCCCCATTCATCAGAGCCCGTAATTTATAACAGAAAATAAGCACCAATAAAAGGTTGAGTTAGTATCTGAAATACAATTTCTGAATTTATGATAGAAAAAAAAATATATCCTTTCCATTTTTAATGTTTAAAAAAAGAAAGAAAGAAAAATGGGGTAGTAGACTCTTTTGATTTATATCTGAAGGACAGAAAGCTGATGAGAAGTTATGCACCCTCTTTACTGAGAAGAAAGCCACAAGGTGTTATCTCTATTTCTTCTTATCTCCTTTCTTTGCATACTGCTTTTTATGCCCTTTTAGTTCCTCCTACTTTTAACACTATTAATAGTAGCAGTTTGATTTTCTTCCAACATCAGAATCCTTTAGAATAACAGTTAAAAATCTTCAAAAAGAAAAAAAATATATCCAAACACCAGTGTGTTTTCAGAAGACACAAATTAGTATTTTCTAGAAAAAAAAAGACTTATAAAGTCCAGGAAAGTTACGTGTTTTATAATGAGTTTTAAAGCTTTCAAGAAAAACATTAACACCTGGTCTTTAAAATCAGTAGCTGAAATGTGATTAATATTTCATGTAGTCAATCTACATCAATTTATCTTGTACAGGTTCTTTTTCTGCAAGGAGCTGTAGTGGACTACAGAGCACTTTGATGCTACCAGGCCTTTAAAGCATGGCTTATCAGACTCATTTCTCATGTGTTACATCCATTGATCTCACTCCCTCCCCAAAGCCAATTCTGTGATACACCCACTTCAAACAGACACTCCTGTAGACCTATAAACCTTCTCTGCATCATGCCAGCACTGTCATTGCAAACACATGCAATACCACAGCCTTGCATTGTTTGAAATGGTTTTTCCAATTCCACTTTAGCAGAAAGCGTTAGTTGCACGGTACAATACAGTATTTGTTGGCTGATGTCCAAAGCAGACTGCTTTTTACTACTAAAATCTGTATGAAATTTATTACTGAAATGTGCATTAAGTGGTATATGGATATAAGAGTTGCATATTGCACGTTAGTAACACAGACTAGAAAACATATTACCGTCCCCACTAATTTCATCTGCAGATCCAGGTGGCATGCAAGGAAAGAGAAAAACAGAGGGGGAGAGAGAAGGGACAGAGAAGGGGGAGGGGAAAATACACTATTAAATTCATGAGTAATCCAAAAGTATTCAGACTGCAGTTACATTATACACCTGACTCAAGAGAAACCAGAAAAGTAGCAGAATTTAAGACTTCTCACCTAAAACCCAAGGGACAAAGGTACATTCTAAGAAGCTTGTATGATTAAACAGAGTTAATGAATTTCAAACATATATTTACACCAAAATTAAATTTGGGAGTGGAACTATTTTAATGCAGTTGAGAAACGCCAATTTCTGGTTTAAGTCAATACTTCACTGCAAGATAGATCCCCTATGGCTAGACAAGTCAGCCCAGTTTGACTTTCCACACACGCTTATGACTTTGGGTAACTAGAGCTGGTGTTCACCCTTTCCAAGGAAATTCAATCCTGTGCTATCATGAAGACATGAGTAAGAAATGGAACCATCTAAACAGTAATCATACAGAGCACATTGCAATTATACAAAGCTAAAATTTAAATGAATGGCAAACAGAGCAGCTCTACTGGGAAGCTGTTCAAATGAGCACCATATTCCACATTTATGGCAGCAGCCCTATTCCACACCAATACTCACAGCACAAGCTAATGCACTTTAGACATTATTTATATACGAAAGGAAAATGAGCATTAATGTTGTAAAGTAATGCATGTATTACTCCAATCCTTCTTACCCCTAACAAAGCCAAACTGGCCCAGACCAAACGCTGAACCAGCACGCAGCCAAAAGCATCGCTGTATTCAAGGTTTAATTTAAAGTGGTCTGAGCTGATGCTTATTGTTGCTACTCCATTTCATTCACAGGCATGCTGTATCAGGGGTCCAAGAATGAAGTGAAAATAGAGTAACCAAAACCCCTGCGGGTATACAGGGGCTGCATACATTCATTTAATTCATACAAATGAAATTAAGAATACGTTTGTCGTTGTAAAATATGATGCTTAAAATGAAGTCCCCCACAAAAACGGGGACCAGCAAGTTTGTGACACCACATGAAAATCCAATTCAACAGGAGGAAAGAGGGAGCAGAAATTTAATGAAAGTATTCTTGGAACTCTGTTTAGCTGAGGCTAAAGTAGTAAAAAACCAGTGACTGCGTTAGTATGTTCAGCTTTGGGGTTAACAAGGCAGCCCTAGGCAAAGAGCAGTGCAGTACCCTTAGGCGGCGGCTCATGGGAACAGAAGACGAAAGGGAGAAAGCGTCTAGCTTTCTTTACTTTATGCTGACAGTGATTGACTCCTTTACAAAGAGGCAAGAAAAGGAAAGAGAAAAAACAGAAAAAAATTATTTGGAAATAAAAGAAAAGAGACCGGAGAGAACATCTACAAGGAACGAACACAGAAGTCAAAGTTCACATTACAATTCTGTATACGCGACTGAAGCAGTGAACGTTGTTCAAACTCTAACGCGTATTTGGTGTTCTCCTTCAGGTGTGTTCCTACAGCAAAGTTATTCCCATTTCCATTTTTAAAAGTCAGACTAGAATCCATTAAAAAGTCAGCTTTTGCAGCTAGAGATACCATCCATTGACAACACAAAGAACATTGTCTGTCCCAGAAGCGTAACCCACTTTTGCAAGTTCTACTGGGCAGTGCTAGAACTGAATTCTGACTGAAGTGGCAATCACCAGACTTAGAGAGGGACATATTGACTTTCTGAAGCTTTAAAAAGAACTTAACACAAAACAAGTGTTTCACATTGCAGTGTTACATAGAACAAGGAAAAACACAGTTTCTCTGTCCCTCTGAAATACAACAGTGACATATTTTTTGATCTGAAATGTGCCACCGGAGTTTTGTCCCCCGTGCAGACCCGTCTTGCCAACTGATTTTCTAACTGAGGATCTCTGGGCAAACGCCACATGGCACTGTCCTCACTGCCCCCTTTTCTAGTCACTCCAATGCATTTAATTAGCCCTACCAGGAGGAGAGAGATTTTTGAGTAGAAGACACAAAGGAGCCACAACTGATTTCACAAGGTGAGAAAGAAGGACACAAGATGATTCTAAGAACCTGAAGATAGCTGCTCCTTAAATTTCTCTTGTAATCTGCTTGCTCCTCTCTCCCTTCCTCTTTCCCCTCTCTCAGGAAATGTGAGAAGTGGTTTAAAAAGCCATTCAGCTAAAAACCTGCATCTTGTTGATGGTAGTCCTTCACAGTCAAAACTCAAAAGCAGGGTCAAGCCACCTTGAGTTACACAGGCTGGAGGTAGAGGTGTTAGAAGGGAAGCCCTGCACCACAGGAGCCACATGCTGGCACATACAAGTCAGTGGTGGAGGGAGTGAAGGAAGGGTGGAAGAGATGTACCTTTGGATAAAAATAATTTCACATTTTTTTCATAGATCCTGGAAACCTAAGAACCACCAAAGCAGCTGTACTTACATTGCTTGTCAAATTTTACTCATACAAATCTGATAGGTAACACATCACTATGTACAACCCATTCTTTGCTAAAATGGCAATTTTAATCCAAAATTGAAATAAGTGGGTGAGATTTATCTTTGTATCCCTACCAACAGAAAAGTACTGGGGTGATTAAACAGAGATCATTCATCAGCTATGAAAATGTACATGCCATTGAAAATGGCAGAACATTAATCAAATTCAGTGCTAAAATCTACAAGAGGTACAAGAAGAGGGCAAAATTAAGTTAGTGTATCAGTATTTCCATGTATACCACATTACTGCAATCCTAAGGACTTACCTTCCTAACATCTCAGAGTACAATTTTCAGTGCTATCATCCTAACACCAAAACCAGAGGCAACATTCATAAAAAGCTTCAGACATAGTATGAAAGAAATGAAAACAATACTACAGCTATTTTAGGAGACCACTGAAAAGGAACTGAAATGAGAATAAAGGAATCCGACACCCCGTACTGGAACAGGAGACCAGGTATACAGTCACTGGAAACAATGCAAGCTGTCTACAAGGGAAGAGATGTTTCTACTCTTGACCTGTCTCTGCTCAGGCTACAGAGCTAATTTAAGTCTTAAGTGCTGAAATGCTGTCCACTCTTACACAGATCCATGGGCAGCAGAAGCTGCCTGAAACCTGAGCAACCTCTTTCCCATGAAGAGCACAGTGAAATGACTAAATGACAAAGGTGGTTTTAACTCACCATGCACATGTCCTGATGCCCTGTGATATACTCTGCAACTCACCTTCTGCTTTTCAAACTTTGTCTTTATGATTTATTGTCTCAAGTCTGTTCAAGTATTCTGCCAAACTAAATAGAAGATGAGCAGACCTGTCATAAACTTACCAGATCTTCAAGTCTAGCTACAAAAACAAAGTTTATTTAGGTAACTCTCTTTTTTTTTTTTCAGGAGCTCAGAGAGTACCTACTTGAAACAAGCACAACTAAGGATTTCCACCATTCCACTGTCTTCCAGCCAGGATATCACTGACATCTACCTAAATGCCCAAAGAGCTTTGAAATACCGCTGAAGACTTCACTGGACTTCTTGTTTTATTTGGTTCCTCCTCTGAATGCTAAGTATTCACTAAAATTGTTGTGTATAAAAAGAAAAATCACTTGCTATGCAACAGACTGTGTTAGAGAACAAGTGACCAGGTTAGAGGACAGTTACTACTAAAGCTCCTTGTTAGGACTGTATGATTAGATAACCAACACTGGAAGGCTGAAACTCATTATTTCCCATTCTATTTCAGCTGTACATCACTGAACTGTTTTAAGGAAGAATCCTGAAAAAAAAGTCTGTATAAGGAAAAAAATCTAACTCTTCTACCAGTGACAGGGACTGAAGAAATCAAGGCAGTAGCTTCCTAGGCACTGATATGGAGGAAATCTGTTTAGGCTGCCTCTACACTTCATTCTGGTCTTGGACATGATAAGAAGCACTTTAGTCAGTCTAAAACGTAAAAAGCTAACAACACCAGTCAATTCAACTGTCACTGAAAGTATTGTAACCAAGTAGCTTCCTAGGCACCGATATGGAGGAAATCTGTTTAGGCTGTCTCTACACTTCCTTCTGGTCTTGGACATGGTAAGAAGCACTTTAGTCAATCTAAAATGTAAAAAGCTAACAACACCAGTCTCTTCAACTGTCACTGAAAGTATTGTAACCTATTAATATCAAGGGTATTTTAAACTATTATCTTATTAATCAGAATAGCTGTGTGAGTTAAGAAGCAAGTAACTTTCTTTGTGAACTTGGGAGACTAATGACTTCCTCAAGGTTTGCAAAATTAATCTGCAATAAACCTTAGGCTTGAACGTCTCCCAGTCCTGTGACCATGTGGCACAGCTCCAGCTCTACAGAGCCTTTATACCCCTATAATTATTTATGTAATTACATAATTACTACATGCTAAGACTTTGGGTTTCTCTTCTGTTAGTTTATGTTAGTCTGATGCATACTGCTTATGTCAGTAGTTCAGAAGAAGTGAGCTGCAGAGTCTGATGTAATTGAACGAGCAGACACAGTCATGAGCACTCAAGATATACTTTTTCTTCTTAAAAATTTACTTGCACTTTTCAGCATTGCCTTTTTGGAGGGATTTGATAAAATGAATATGAAAAAGCCCACAACTTTACAAACTCAAGCAAAGAACACCTTTTTCCCCTATCAACTCACCCAAATGGAATTAGGACATACAAGTCCTACACAAGAAACTCTTTCAGAGCTGAGCACAGGGCAGACCTTCATTTTGGGCACAGGAAACACACACTGTGCTGTGTCAGCAGAAACAATCCAATCACATCTTCTCTTTCCATCCTTGGTCACAGCTCTGCTTGTGATTAGACCTCATCATTATGATAATGTATGTGATTAGCCCACATACATTCAGACCCTTTGGTATGCTCCTACCTCCTTCACTAAGAACACTTTTCATTGCTATGGCACTGAAGTAAGGTGAATATATTTAGTGTTTTTTTTCTCTCCTGTTTGTTGCGTTTTGACATTTGGCCCTTGCTATATTTCAGTTTGTCCTAGGTAACTTACTGGAAATCTCTCTCACAGATGAACTATACCACATAATTTTTTTCTGCACGCTAAAATATCTCACTTCAATCACGCTTATCATTCAAGAGATGTTTTTTTTTCACTCAAATTGAAATCTTTGTTAAGTGATATAACTAAATTGGCAACTACTTCCAACTCACAGTCTGCTCATCAGAAGAACGCTCATGTCACTTCACTGCCATGATCAGAAGTTAACCACAGTAAGTGAGTTAAGTATGATGATATTATACTATAAATCTGTGATTCTAAGGCAGAACCTGGAAACTTGTCAAGAAGCCCTTCTTCCAGGATGCTAAAGTCCTTCAGCACCTATAAGAAAGCTCCCTCCAAAAGACACAATTTCTCCTTTGCCTATTACTGGATGTATCTAAACCATGAGGTGTGCTTGTAATTTCTTACAGAGTCTCTGTAAGCAAACTAATTTCCTTTTTTCCCCCCCCTCTATTCAGAGGCAATGGCACAGCAGCACTATTAGAAACTTGTACCATTATTACCATGCACTTACAGCTACACCTCTTTTCACTTTTAAATGCAACCTGTGTTAGTGACAACAGCCACACCAGCTAGTGAACAAGATGACAAATTTCTATTAAAGGCATGTGTCCTGGCATTTGTTACTGAGATGACTTGAACAGTCTGTCTTAACATCTGAAACTGGGACTATGTTTTTGAATACTGTTCATTTTCCATCACCAAGTAAGCACATACTAAAGCTGCAAACTCTGCACCCGCTTTGAACCAAGCAGGTCCTAAAAATTCCCTCCAGACATATGTCCTGTGCTGGGTCCTGCAGAACTTCTTCCTTATTGTCATCTTTCCAGTTATAGCTCCCTTCCCAAAACCATGTTATTTTTTCAGCAGTACCTGAATACCCACATGTCAAGAGCTACTAGTTAGAATCACAGAATCGTTTAAGTTGGAAAAGACCTTTAACATCATCAAATCCAACTGTACACCTAACACTGCCAAGAACCCAGCACTGCCAAGGCATGTTCAATACTCTGCTTGTTCAATACTCACTGAAGCAAGTGGGTCTGAAAGGTCCTATTCTGCAGCACTGCATGTGAAGTAATGTTTGAGCTACTACTAGAAAAATTTATGTCCATGGAACTCTCTCGTGCAAAGGAGCCACAGCCACTAGCCAAGGGATGCAGAAGTGTATTTATTCTTCCCAGTCATATTTATATAAGCGAGGATGGGGCAGGAGAAATCAAAGAACTCTCTGTCAGAAAGAATTTATGTAAAAAGGGAGCAAGCAAACTACGGCTTTATTTATTTGATTTTATGAAGAACTTTTTATAATATATAATTGGCTACGTAAATTATTATTTTTGGAAATATGTGTATCAGGAAATACACATATCACCTTACTAAGGCTAATGTTTGCTATTTCAAAACAAGCTGCTGGTCAAAGTCAGTTCCTGGAGACTAGAGCAGGTCATTTTAATAAGGTGACTCCAAGCAAACCAGCAGGAAATGTAGCCAGTAAAATTACAGTAACCTGGTACACTGCTTCTTAAAAATTTGATGTGCTCTTTGCACAGAGCAAATCATTTAGCCTTACTGCTTCCTGAGTGTATACTCTCAGCCAAGCAAAATAATTCCTTTTTAATGTAAGACAGAAGTAAAGGGCAAAGGAGATAAAAGGTGGAACTACCTACCACTAAAACAGTCATTGCTTCTGGTCAATCACAGTCACTTAAACCAAAACATCAGCTGTCTAACAAAGAAATCTAAAATCCAGCTAATTTAATTTGGCTTCTGATTTATATTTATTTATAATCCTACACACATGCAAATGTAGAATTTGAGGGACAGAATTATTACTGTGCTCTTAAAAATGGGGGAAATCTGGCAGGCATCTTACTTGCACACAGTGAAAGACAGTGCCCACTGCAAGGAACATGTAATCTGAAGAAGCAAGGCAGACAAATAACACCAGAAGAAACAGAAACAGAAGCATGCAGTAGGAGGTGTGTGGTGAAACCTGGTTCAGTGACACAAAGCCGTCAGAAAACACTTCTTGGCACCCAGGTCCAGCAATCTGCTGCTTTGGATTCCTGAAACCAACTTCACCCTTCACTAGTTTGAAAAGGCCTTTATTTAGAGCAAAAAAAAAAAAAAAGGGGGATTTAAAAACTTTCTATCTTTGTATGTTTTGGAATATTGAAACAAACTTGGGATGAAAAGTTTGCATTTCACTAGACCAGAAATATTTCAGAGTAGGTTAATAAATATTTCAAAAAGAAAGACAAGGTGTCTTTCATTAACAGGCTCATTTTTAAACCTACAAAACTTCAAATACTGATTTTAGACCACCAAATCATATTTCACACATCCTTCTAGCTGTTGCTTGTTTCCCCAGACTGTGGTAGGGAATTCTGTGAAACTTTTCCTTAGAACTAAGGGTGCTGATACTACAAATATGTCTCCCTGCTTAAATTTCCTGCCAAAGGTCCATCTCAGAATTTTGCTATCCAGCTCTTGCATCGGGAGAGGTCTAAAAAAAGAGGAACCAGCCCACTGAAAACAAACTGCAGAGCTAATTTATGATTTAAACCATCAAGGGCGTGACAGATGTTACAGCTGTCGGTGAGTTATAAAAGGTTGTCTTATTTGAAGCCCTTAGCTCCGAGTCATTTAAATGTCACCAGAGAAAAGCTCTTATTTTGCAAACCAAGATAGCATCACCCACAGCTGGCTCTGCACTGGATGCTGTCAGCTGTCAGACTCTGCTGTCCTGGAAGCCCTGGGTTAACCGAACATTCTGTACATCTGTTCCATACTGATGGATCAGTTACATGTGACAACAGCAGTGACACTTCTCCGCATCTACATGAAGTATTACTTCATTTATAACAAGCTGATTCCTTTGGGGACTCAGAGATTCTTACAGAAAGCACCTCCTGAGGAGAACCCTTAGCATGCAACTTCATGTCAACAATCTGTCTGTGGTTTAAATTTAATACACTGACATCTGTGCCATATTCAATGTATTTCAAACAATTTTGGAGAAAAAAAAAACTCCAAACCAAAAAAGTATGTCTGCATTCTAGGTATCTTTATTATATTAAAAGAAGAACAAACCCTTGGGACTGAATAATAAATGCAATGGCTTGCATCATTCCAGTATTACGTCAGTGTTTCCAGTGGTTTGTGACACAGTATAAAACAGCACCAAGCACAATGATTTCGTTGTGGACAGACAGAAAACCTTTATTGTGGACAGACAGAAGACCTTACTCCAATACAAGAAAAACACCTAATTGGTTTCGATTTTGATATTAGAAGAGAAGGAAATTTCCTGGTTATGGCCTCAGGAGCCATCTTTGCACCTTACAGCTTCCTTGACCTTCACTTGTGCGACCAGCTCATCTCCAGCACTGTTACTTCTGTTTCTTCTGTGGTGTTCTCATTTGTCCATCATGCACCTTTATGTGACACCCTGAATGCCAGGTATTATATCTGTGATATTATAACTTAACTTCCCTACATTAATAACAAAATAATACTTCAAGTGAGTAGAGAAGCAGCAAGTTTGTGCTGAGACACAAACATACTTCAGATAGAAAGCATCAAGCAAAAGACAGCAAAGGTTGCAAAGTCAGAGTGACAGCAATAAAGAATGATGAAGGAAGCTTTTAATTACTGCTTTTAACAGTAAAATTATAGCAACAATCTTAGAAAAACTGAAAGGGTGCAAATTTGAGGTAGCAGGGAAGTATGTCTTTATTTTGTCCTCAGATCAGCTTTTTTTTTTGTCTGAGTGGAGTGATGCAAAAGCAGAGCACTGATCACTGCAGAAATTTTAACTTTTTTGAACAGCTAAAATAAGCCACACAGGTAAGAACCAAGAAAGGACACACTGACCATGTTCCATGCTTATCTACCTTATCTACCATGCTTGCCTGATAGGCACTGAGAGAAGAAGAGCTGCTATCTGAGAGGTAACAGGAACTGATGAAGCTCTATTACACCTCTGCAGCTTGATCCACATTTTAATTCCAGATCCTCTCATCTATTTTCTTGCACAAGGTCTGTTTACTTGGGTTTCCTATGCCAAGAGCTGAATCTCAAACATCTTTAAAAAAAGGTTAAAGGTGGGGAAAGGAATCCGAAAAATAGGAAATTAATCAAAAACCTACATATCTTTCCTCCTGCTTGTATGATATATGGTGGTTTCTGAATGTGTGCCACTAAGCACTCCCATAAGTGTTAAAGCTGGGCTTTAGCCTCCCTCTAAGTCAGGGGTGAGGGGTGGACACTCCTCTGGGTCACATTACTGGTTCCTGATGCTTGTGGCCAAAAAAATCTATAGGAACATATCATAACATTAATACACTTCTGCACTGAAAAAACTCCTTAATAAATATTATTAAGATTTAGAAAGAGATTTACTACCAAGACACTAAATCAGTCCCTCAAAAGGATTTAAGATTCTGTAACAGAGAAACATACAAACACTTAAGAAACCCCACAGTAACTAACAGCAATCCTAGAGGCCTGTAAGGTATAGAAACATCTATTACCTCACATCCTTCAATTAACTTGTGATTTTCATTAGCAAAAATTAAGTGCTTTGATGTAAACAGCAGCTAAAAAACCCCAGCTATTAAGTTTCTTCACTACAAAAACCAACGATTAATATGACATTGCCTATTTTCACTTTTCAAAGCCATGCTTCATAATTAACACATGCTCAGGTAATTTAAGTTCAAGCCCATGATACTGTATTCATTGCAACACGAAGGGAAAACACTGACAAGCTGCTTTGCTTTGAAGCATCCTGGCCCTGGGTTACTGCAGGGATAGGGCCGATCTCACAAGTGACACCGCGCAGGAGAGCTGCAGACAGCTTCTCTTGAGAAACTGCACTGCAAGGGCAGCACAGCTATGGGCTTGGGAAAGCCAGCCATGTACCAAGGAGGGAGCTGACTGTGAGTGGAAAACCTGCCTGAGCATCTGCTAGCTTTAGAAACAAACTTGCATATGTATTTTTTTATGAGCCTTACCTGACACAGAGACTGTGTGTGACCGCACTCCTTGCTTCTCATTGTTGGCCAGCCTGTAAAACAGAGGTTGGAAGCGCTGAATGCTGTACATTCTTCACGGTCACATACACTGGGAATTCATCCTAACAGGGCACCTACTGTAATTAGCAGGGCCAATCCATTTCCCACAGTATCACATTTTGAGGGGGAGAAAAGTCAGAAAGGAATCTACCATTTCAAACCCATCTAGGGGAGTAAGAGCGGAGAGAATGTGTTACCATTTTAATTAGCCTGTTGATTCACAACAGAGCAAATTTCAAGGAAAAAAGCCCAAACCTAAGTTTCAGAAACTTTTAAGATCAATTTGTGCATGTCTAAACTTTGTCAATGTATGTAGCTTGATGGTGGTTCTACTTTCTGTGTTACAGGACCAGGATTCGAGACCTGCCTGCAGCCTCCCTGCTTCCCCCCACACCGTCTTATGGTCAGACTTCAGGATCTTGAAGGTCTTTTCCAACCTAAATGATTCTATGATTTACAGAATCACAGAATGGTAGGATTTGGAAGGGACCTCTGGAGATCAGCTAGTCTCACCCTCCTGCCAAAGAAGGCTCACCTAGGGCAGGTTACATAGGAACACATCAGTTTTGAAAAGTCTCCAGAGTTTTGAAAGTCTCTACACAAGAAGACTCCACCAACTCTCTGGGCAGCCTCTTTCAGGGCTCTGGCACCCTCACAGAAGTTTTTCCTAATGCTGAGGTGGAACTTCCTGTGTTCTAGTTTTTGCCCATTGCCCCTTGTCCTACCACTGGGCACCACTGAAAAGAGACCAGCCCTGTTCTCTTGACCCATGCCCTTCAGATATTTATAAACGTTCGTAAGATCCCCTCTCAGCCTTCTCTTCTCCAGGATAAACAGCCTTTGCTCTTTAACAGAGATGCTCCAGTCCTTTAACCATCCTTGTAGCCCTTCGTTGGACTCTCTCCAGTAGTTCCCTGTCTCCCTTGAACTGGGGAGCCCAGACGTGGACACAGTACTACAGACATGGCCTCACTAGGGCCGAGTAGAGCGTGGTGACAACCTCCCTTGACCTGATGGTCACACTCTTCTTCATGCACCCCAGGAGACCATTTGCCCTCTTGGCTACAAGGGCACATTGCTTTCTCATGGTTAGCTTGTCCTCCAGGACTCAAACATCCTTCCCCATGGAGCTGCTTTCCAGTAGGTCCACCCCTAACCTGTACTGGTGCAGGGGGTTATTCCTCCCCAGGTGCAGGACCCCACACTTGCCCTTGTTGAACTTCATGAGGTTCCTCTCCACCCAGCTCTCCAGCCTGTCCAGGTCTCACTGAATGGAGCCACAGCTTCATGGTCTACCAGCCACTCCTCTGAGTTTTGTGTCATCAGCAAACTAGCCAGCTCTCAATCCACCTCACAATCCACTCATTAACCCACACTTCCTGAGCTTACCCACGAGGATGGCATGGGAGACAGTGTCAAAAGCCTGGCTGAAGTCCAGGTAGACAACATCCACTTTCATCTACCCAGCTAGTCACACACGTTTACTGCAAGTAAGGTATTGAGTTTTCATCTGTAAGATGACCTACCCTGTACAACAATTTCAAACTAATTTTCATGTCAAGTAAATAAATTTAAACATAGTTAGCTACAGATGCTTATTAGAAACAGAAATTCCAATGAATTATTTAAATTTTATGTACATACAGAATCATAATTTTAATGGTGAGAGAGCAAGAGCACTGCACTTCATGCTTCCAGAAACTGGGAATTCCATCTGGCAAAGGCAAACTTTTCCAGATGCAAGATGGTGTTGGCTACTAGTTTCACATATCTGACCAAAGCCCAATCCCCTGCTGCCAGCCTGAGACCATATGCTGTGCTTTTGTTTAAACAGACTCAAGCATACAAATTCTGTTTCGGGAAACAGTCCCAAAAATGGGAGGAAGCTTTTCCCTCAGACCTGATTTTATCACAGAAATCCTTACAAATAAAAAAAAAGAGGATTAAATGTATGCAATTAGAGAGTTCTTTTGTGTTTCTCAGTTTTATCTATTTAAGCAAAAACAAATTTTCCTCTTCCATGAGTGCACGCCAGGTTTACCAATTTTACCACTTCCACTCCTCTATCACTTGACTTTCATTTCCTTTCCCTCCCTGCATTTTAACTCCTCTGTTTCTGCATCATGAGGAAACTACCTGGCTAGTGAGGACTGCAGCAGGACCTGTGAAGGAATAGCAACCACTAGTATCTAAGTGGCTGATTTAACGCAGATTCAGAAACAAACTGTGTTCCATACTTCATCCAACAGTTAAAAAAGTAATAATAATGCTGGACTCCTTCCAGCAATCAAGGAAGAAACAGAATAAGGCAGCTGGGTCAAAGTAGGCACAGTCCTTGTGTCCCAAAAGAAAAAGGAAGAGATAAGACACTATAAACTGCAAAATTTTATTTGGTACTTCAACAGTTATCTCCTGCTACTGGATACTGGTGAAAATGCCCCATAAGGTTCAAGGAAAACAAAACAAAAAAAAAAGAGTAACAAAGGGGACACGACCATCACAACTTGTCAGACAGGCTTGCCTACCACTGCATTATGGACTCTCTACTCCAACAGCATAAGAAGGATTCTTAGTTCAAACAGAGGTAAATTAGAAACCTTTCCTTATTTACCCTAAAGCTTGAAGTGGAGAAAAAGGCAGAGAGGTGTCTCAGTACACTTCATGTAAGACACCTTAGATGCAGATAGCATGTCTCAGCACACCCTGCACACAGTATCACCATAAAACTAGCCAGAGGAAAAAATCCAACTCTGCCTGACAGATTAGTGTTTTCTACAAACCCACAATTACTATCGAAGGGAGAATTTGCCTACATTACCACATCTAAAGAAACAGATTAAAAGGTATTTGCTATGCCAATGGTATTCTTTATTACACTGAACCCAGAGATCCCACCTCAGACTGGCCCCATTATGGGAAACTTATTAACAAAAGGCAACACGCCAGGTTTATGATAGGAGAAAAAAAAAGAGTTGTCTGTATTTCACTAAGCAAAAAAGGGGACAAATAGGAAAAACAAGAACGCACACTAACTCACAGATTGAAACCACAGTTCCAAAACCGTTTAGCATCACACCTATAATTGAATATACTCATGGACTCAAAATCAATAGCCTGAATCCCAGTTAAGTCTTTTCCCAAACATCCTTCTTTTGTTACTGTCAAATATGACTGATCCATTACACATTTTTTCTCTCTGATTTTATTTCTGGTATCTTTATAGTTTAATACTGCTACCAGTTATTTATGCCCCATAGTCCCAAATCACTGCCTGTTATTTGTCCTAGAATCCAAAAGCAACAATAAAAAATCAAGCACGTGTAGAGAGTCCTAAAGCATCACTTAAGCAAAACTATTTTTCAAAATATTTTTTTAAGATATAAAAATATAAAGCATAAAACTTACTTTGGTATTGATGGTAAAGCTCTCTCACCTTCTGTGTAAACAAGAAGAAAACAGGATTAAAATTCAGGTTTCCAAATAACCTCTTCTCAATGTACAATATACACACCTGAAACACTAGTCATCAAAATCTGCCAAGGCAACTTAGGTTGATTGAAAAGACTGTTCTATCCATATATTAAGAGCAGCATATCAACACACCTCCTTCAGCCAGCGATACAGAACTTCTGGCAAACTCTTATCTGAGAGAACAATGTATACAGAATATAAAACTTCTTTTCTGCTCTTAACAAATAACTCCAATAAATCACCTGCAGAAGGTATGACACTATCTCATCCCTCTAGTAAGAAATGGTTTTCTTTTATCTTGAAGATGTGATAAGTACCAACATATAAATAAAACAATTTAAGCAAGTTTGGACTTTCAAGTAAGACAACTGAAATAAATCATTAAAGCACATAATTTATCATATTGATTTAGCTGAGATACAAGAGCAGCACTCGGCAGCCAGAGATGAAGTTAGCTTTCTGTAAACTGTTCTCATATCCCTGGCAGTCTGCCTTTGTTAATGGCATTGTGTATAAAAGTATGGATGTACATATCTAAGGGTTATTTTCCCTACTGGATTTGATGAGACATTGGCACCCATGTGGGGAAGTTACTATTCCTTTACTAAAACATCAACAACTTATGGTATATTGAAGTATGCAGGGAAGAACAGAAGGTGGACAACTAAACAAGTTTCACTCTAAATCCCTGTAACGCTGATAAAGTGACTGGAGAGAAAATGGAGCAGCCACAGTTCTGGAAAATGGTGTTTCCACAAAATCACGTGAACTCTAGTTTACTTTTATCCTATGTTAGAACTTCTGAAATTCCAGAAACTATAGAAGTTAACTACAGCCCCACCTTTGTATGTTATAGTACTGAGTAGAGAAATGCCCAATACCTAGAAGGCAAGCTCAACATGGCAAAATACAGTACTTTTTTATATCTTTTTTTTTTTTGCTGGTGAAAAGTAGAAAAACATCATCTGGCCCACCAACTGAGGTCCATTTTCATCTGTCTGATGGGGAGGTAATGAAAAGGAAGATGCAGGAAAGAAAGAACAAGAGAGTGTGATTTGGAAGATGAACAGCTTGGCAAAGAGACCAGAGCAAGCACCTGAGGTCGGAGGGCTGAGGAAGGACAGCAAGATTATACAAGCAGCATGAGGAGGGAGATAAAGATATTGTGATATGTTAGGATAAATGGTATCTTTTGGGGAAGGAAATAAAAGGCAAAGATCCTTAGAGGTGGTGTGGAATGAAAAGCATGAGATGAGAGGCCTACAAACATGACAGCCTGGCAATAAAAGACTAGGGGGAAAGTATCCAAGAAGAGACACTGTAATGGGCACTAGAGGATTCACACTGGATAGAACTGAGCAAAAGACATCAAGCCTGGAGAAACAGGCAGACGAGTCCTGCCTGGCACTATGCAGGCCTCTCCCACAGTCAGAAGAGCCTTAAATTCTACCCCACACCTACATCAGCTGTCAGTCATTACTTGTGACAGCATCCTGAGCTCTGGCAGGGCTGCAGCAGGGGAAGGGCTGGGGCTGGAGCAGGGAGAGGTGTGAGGAGGGGGCAGCGGCCGGAGGGGCTGGGGGAGGCTGAGCACAACCCCCAGACCCACCCGCTGGGACCCGGGGAGAGGAGGCTGGTGAAAATGGGAGTAAGAAAGGGGGAGGAAGCAAACATAGGGGCAAGGTGTTGCTCACTTTTCCCCTTTGTTTCTCACTACTCAATCTATTTCCATTGGCAATAAAGCTATTTTGCTGCAGTTGAGCCTGCTTTGCCCACAACAGTAACTGGTAAGTGATCTCCCTGCCTCTGCTGCAGCCCAGGAACTTCTCTGTCTGGGGGACAGAGCCAGCAGCTGAGGTTGGCCACTGGCCAGGGCCAACACCCACCTTTTTGGTGCCCAACATGGGTTTCAGGAGCTGAAGGCAGCAACCATAATTAAAAGAGCTACTGGCCAAAAACCAGACTGGAGAGTATTAAGGAGTACAAATTGTGGGGAGCTCAAATGCTGGTTATGGGACACAGAGAGGAGTTTTTTGTGTATATGCTGTTCTTTTTTTACTTTTCTGATGATGATACTTTAGACTTTGATGTGAATCTTTGTTGACATAAGTTGGAATATATTTGTGATGAATGTGTATTTTAAGGATAATTATCAAATGTGCAGGTCACAGAGACAAGGGGTGGGGTGGAGGCAGCTGTGACTGCCACTGAGCAGCCCCATGTCTGTTCCCACAGCAGCCATCCTGCAGCCCCACACTACCAACACCTTGGCAGCTACACCCAGTGCCTTCCACCACTCCTACAATCCCTGGCTCCAGCAGATGTGAAAAGAATTCTCGAGTATTTTGACTTAGCACAACGTAACCTGTCCTCACCTTACTGAAATTATTGAGAAAGCAAAATCAGTGAGGGATCAAATTAGCCAAAGTGATAAGAGTATCGTAAGGATTATGATACATGTTACCGTTCCATTAAAATGAAAATACTGCTCATGGTTAATTTGTGCTAAAACAGAAAACACTTATTTGGAGAACCTACTGGATTGTTTCAGTATTTTCAAACTCAAAATTCTGAGTGTTCATTTAGCTGTAATCCTTTCAGATTCCAAAGGAGTATTTTAAGGTGAAGGTGAATTCTGGCATAAAGGTATGACAATCAGGTAACTATTTCAGTTGCTCAGGTGTCAACTTTTTTTTCCCAGAGTTGTCTTATTCTAAGACTTCAGACAATTTTGCATTACCTATAAAGCTCATTTAAAGTGATTAATGGCTATAAAATTCAGCCACTACACTTAAGATTGCTGGAAGGCAACACTGTGTAGTCCGATCAGTAAACAGCCACTTAATGTCAGTTCATGTTTTTATCTGTTGCTTCCTTTGTGCACTTTGCCTGTCAGAGTTAAGTGTGATAATGGAAACACAAATGTTAAGTTTAAAGTTTCCACATTGGTCTAAAAGGACCTATATACCAAAATATTTATGAAATAATTAAACAAACTGAATGGAAACATGCTGAATACTGTCCAGGTTTTAAACATTACCAAGTGGTCTCACCAAATTCAGAAAAACTGGATCATTAGTGGATAGCAACACAGATAATATCACAGGCTGTGCAACAAGGAGGAAAATCAGAGATCTTGCCTTCACAGAGTATAGTGAGTCTAAAAGATGCACAGAGCTAAGGCGTGATGAGGGCCTGTGGTTGGTGTTGTGAATGACACATCTAGAAGCACGCTCCCCAGTATTTCATGGAGTTATGAGCATTTATGGACAGGTAAGGAGAGAAAAGCCATTCCACAGCAGAGGAACAAGCCAATAATCACCCTGGCAATGCAGACTGAACAGACCCAAGTTCTCAAACACCACCAGTGCAGAAGTGACAAGAGCTGGACATACCCTACACGTGTGCCTCTGAAGAGAAGGACAGAGTCAGAGCTAGCCACTAACTTAGTGTGACTGAGAGGTGGGGAGAGGTGACATGTTAAGATATGAAAAAGCTTTAAAACCTCAACTTTGGCTACTATAGCTCAGGCTGGGAAACAGCCAACCCACTGGGTATTAGAAGGAGTTTTGGGAGCAAGTAATGATGATAGTAAGAAACCCTAAATGACTTTCTAGGAAAGAAGAGGCACAAAAGACAATTGCTCCCAGGTATAGACTAGTCTAGTGAAATGAAAATTGGTTTGTGATGCCTATTTTGTTTTGAGAACAACAAACTAACATTAATACTGCTGCTAGCTTATCCTTTGGTGTCTGATTTTGGTGCCGACAGTTCATCACCACCGAGTTGTGCACCAGGTTGGCTTGAAGAGCTGAGTTTGTGTTAAGGAAGATTCTCCTTTGAATGGCATTAAGTTTGCATGATTAACACAAATCCTAACTAACCTAGAGGCCAGTCACAGGCACTAAGGGTCAGAAATAACTAACAAACTTGGAAATTTAAGAATAATTTGAAAAATTACTAGGTGCTGTCAAAACATCTAACATCTATAATCACATTTCTTCATTCCTGAATGACCAAGTAAATAATCACAGCTGTTCAATGATCCAGTAATTAAAGCTGGCTAAAATTAGAAAAAAATTCTAAGGAAATGGAAAATTCTCCCTTTAAAGCTAGGTGTACCTCCACCCTTGTCTTGCTGCTTCTAGCTTGTGGGTTGCTATAAAAACAACTGATCAACACTACAAAATGCATCTCTTCTTCAGTTCTAGTGGACGGGAGAAGCTAGTGGGAATTCTCTCAAAGTTTTTATTTTTTAAACAAAGATGTTTTGAGTCAAGGAGAAAGGCAGAAATTCTAAGAGATTGTTACTAGTCAGAACCTTATCCAAATGCATTCTAACCAACCTCTCTGAACTTCCACTTGTATATTAGGGAATCACATTTCAAGGTAACATGTCCCTGTTAGGAGTGCCTTTAATTATAATTTACTTCTGCTAGTTAAGTCTAGAACAGTGTAAAGCAGTGATCACTGAAAATTGGTCTAAATTATCATCTGTTAAGTAATTTTTGATGCAACGACATTTACTATCAGTGTTTCCACCTCATGACCCCTCCCTGAAAGACTAGAGTCTCCAAGTGAGGGTTTCGCTGCTACCTTGGGTCTTCTATTCAAGTCAAAGTAATCTGTTAGTAGATTGAGTACAGCAACTACTGGAATGAAGCATCTCCTTACCTTTCTGTGGCCTGATAATAAAAGACTGCGTGGCTCCATTCACCAGCCGGCAATATCCGTCTATCAGGTCAGCCATGTTCTCTGCAATGGTTAAGGATGGTGCTGTCACTGTCAGAGGCTAAAGAAGGAAAAAACAAGGCACCAACAAAGAGGAATTATTGTAGCTGCAAACGCCGAGTAGAACAGCTGTGTCATTGCATCAGAACTTTACACACGCTCGCAAACAGTACACAAAAAAATGTGGGTAAGCAAAGAGCCACCGGATTCTTGCTCTGTCTTTGATGTAGTACATCTAAAACACCAGGTTCAGAAAGCACAGCTGATAAAACCCTCCACCCAAGTGTAGTACTAATCTGGGCTTAAGTGGCTTGCTATCTAAACTTCCAGTCACCTACTGTCCGTTACAACTGCTGTGACTTTTGCAGCTGCAATCCTGACAGTTCTGAAGAAGCTGCTTATCCCTTAAAACTTTTGCAGGTGGTATCTTTTTTCTACCCTCTTGCAGCAATTTATTTTTTGCCCAAAAAGTAAACCTTCCCAATTTAAAAAACAAACAAAACAAACCCACACCCCAAACAGTGGAAAAAGAAATGAGAAGCATACAGACAAGCTATTAATTTTAATACTGTGAACACTCATCATCCTCTGCACAGATCTGCCAATTTGCCCTCAATCCTTCTCTACCACAGTGACTGTTTTCCAGTGCACTGGGCCAATGAAAAGGTTTATTTCACTGCCAGCTCTGCTTTCCTGTAATATGAGTGAACAAATTCTCCCTCTTCCACATTTCCCTTTTTCAAAAGAGTGAATTCACTCAGTCTCCTCTTTAGGATGTAGCATCATATATAGATGGAGGTATTAAGTTGCACTTAAGGGCTAGTATTTTTAAATTAAGCTTCTTTTACAAATATCAAAGTCTACAAGCACCAGATGCAACACAATGAGTTCTGAAACTATTTTAGAACCCCAAATATCTGACTAGTATAATGGTGACTGCTCACACTCAACTTCCCTTTCCCCTTATAGAACAATAAACAATTGCAGAATGCCTGGAATACAAACTGTTAAAATATAGTGTGCCGCTGTAACAGAAGGATCAAGGAGGTTTCACAATAACTGAAGTCTTTGTACATTACACAGGCAAGCAGCACTTCAAAGGTAAAAAAGCTAAGTATATATTTAGTATATTATAATTAGGCTGACAGTAGAAATACCCAGAATGAAGTTACAGACCAGAACAAAAGTACAATAAACAGAGTATTTTCATTAAGACCATCCTAATCTCCATCCCTTCCCAGGAAAACCAAAGCTCCTAGGTTTATCACAACCATCAGTATCATACCTCAGGTGCACCTGCTATCTTGAGTTGCAACATCCCTTTTCTGTCCTTGTCTTCACTGTTTGAATACTGAATAGTCTGCACTTGATTAAAGTCTGCTAGATGAGTTGGCTGCAGAAAGGCAATGGAAAAAGCAGGGAAAATCTTTAACATTACAGCAAAATACTTTGCCTTTACTCCTCATGTTGCAAAAGCACATGTCTGAAAATGACACTTGTAGAAATCTGTTCCTCTGCTTCTCTCTACAGTGTCGTTAGGCTTTGACTAACAGCATGCACAGATATCCACAGTACTTCCAAAATGAACCCAAATGCCACCTTTGCCTACAGAGGTCACTGTTGAGTAACTCCAGGCTCACATCGGAAACAACTTCTTGGAGGTCAAGAGAAAACTCAACAGGTTAACCACGTGGAACTCTGCACTCACAGCATACTTACCACACCTCCAGACAGCTGTGAAAGGTATGTTCTCAGCTGGCTAGGTATTCCTCATCTCCAGACCTTTTCACTACCTTGGCATTAATTTCTATAGAAGTTGGACATGGGCTCAAGTTCAGGCATGGCTGTAAAGGTCCCAAACATTTTGCTAGAAGAACCCATCTGAACAGTTTCCTTGCACCACAGAGGTGTACAGGAAATCCTGTACCACACCCAATAAATACCATGTCATGAAAAGGCTACTAAGGGTATGAGGTATAGCAAAGAAGCCAGCAATGACTGCAGAATTGTTCAATGCTGATTAAACAAGCTCTTCATTTACACATTCCCAGGAAAGAGGAGCATAATTTAGACTAATTTGCATGTTTCACTGTTAGAAAGCCACTCCTAATACTTCAAATTCTGCAAGTGAGCACTTCATGGGTACCAAAGACCACAAATTCAGTGCCAAGGCTGACACTCTCTCCTCTTAACCCAACTGCATTTTCTCTGATCCTAAATCACGAGCTAGAATCTGAACAAGCTGCGTACTTGAACTGTGTTTAACTCAAAGATTAGACTTGTCATGCCCTGTTGTGTGAAGTTCAGTTCACAACAGCTCATGGTTGTTAAGACAGTAACTGAGAGAAGAAAAGAGAAGTAGACTTACATTTGCACCCTTGTCTGTAAGGTAACTGATGCCTTCTTCTGGGCCAATTGCCAGTTCCACCGAAATAATCCAGCTTGACTTCAGAAGCAAAGGGAAAGGACAGGGCAAATTTCAACAGTAAGACAAGACCTTGCTATGAAACAATGTCCTCCAATGCTATAATTATAGTCTTTAGCAGTTAATCTCTAGAAGCTTTTAAACTCTTCAAACAATTTAAAATGTATTAAAATCAAGTAATTCTATAAGTAGCAGAACTCCTCGTGACTGGTTTCCTGGGGATCTATGCTACTCAAACTGCATTTCCATGTGTTTTATCTTAGGGCTACAAGAGAACTATGTATTTCCTATATTTCCTCTTCTTGTGGACACTGATGTTCATGTTCTAATTTCTACTTGAGTGTCTTGTTTTCTTGCAGACTTACTGCCCTTTCTCAGAATTTGTTTGAAATTGGTAGATTTTAACAGGCATCAGAGCAAAATGTAGAAACAGAAGAAGTTGAGAAGTCTCATTTCCTCAGGAAACCAGGTTAAAAATTGTTTCACTTTCCCAAACAAAGCACCAATAAACATATTTAGTAATATACAATTCTTACCCTAATCATGTTTTTTAAGTCAACTGATAAAGCTCTAAAAAATATCAATAAATATATTTTGTTGTTAATGAAATCCAACTGTCTCCACATCAAAGCAGAAAATAAGTAAAGAGTTGCAAAACAAAGTGAAACTGGTCAGGACTGGTAACTCCAGAACGTATTGCAGTGACTGTCACATTCCTCTACTTACACCGAGAGCACACTTGAAGCATTCCTTGTCAAATCTGTACACTGGAGAGAGGATCTCAAAGAACTTCAAAATACTTTCTTCTCTATTGAGGTTGGCAAACTGTCGAAATGTTTGTTGGATTAATTTTCGTAGTGTTTTGGCCTGTGTATTAAAATGTTTAAATGTTAATTTAAATCTAGGCAGAGATGGTGCGTTTTAAGAGTTTCAGTCACTTAGTATAATTAACCCTTATACTTAACTTTAGTGCAATAGTTCTGCCTTCTACCTTCTACTTGGGAACACAACTATTTCTGTTATATATTATGGAAGGAATATCTAACTAATACTGCCTTGAATTAATGATAATAAAAGACAACATGCTAACCTTTGCAGGAACTCCCAACTTAACTGTGTACCAATTCAAAACAGCAACCTACAGCTTCGCAGGAGGTCTTAAACTGAAATCATCATTCTCTTACCTGGTAGTAACAACTCAGCTGTAGCTATATCTTAATCTCCATGCACAGTACCTTACACTGCCCATAATAAAGTGGATTCTTAAAGTCTAATATTATGCAAAATAACTTCCATATAAAAATACAGACTTGAAACGCTAAATTAAAAATTAACGAAAGAAGTAAAACAAATATTTAAACTATTTTAACTGTGCTTTGAAGCATTTTATTAACTGTTTTCAGGATAGAAATAATCACTCAGAAAGAGCAGCACAGATCATCCTCCCAGCATCTGATACAACTGGACAGAGCAAGACCCCTAATAACATATCCCAAAAAAGAAATCACATAGAGGATACAAGCAGGCTGTTAAACTTCTGCATTTCTTTAAAAAAAGGATAACTAAACTAAGGTTTATGAAATGTGAAGTATCTATCTGTATATAACATGTAACCCCCGGGAAGGTTGCCACACGTGAAAATAAAAACAATCTGAGAAGCAACCTCTTTAGTGTCCCCCAAAACTGAACAAGCAATCAAGAATCCTGAATAAAACCATCTGCTTCTAAACACTAGACTTCATCTAGACACTGTGCAGTGCCTTCTCTTCATCTGTCCTAACCCTAAGAATCATAGAATCTTTTAGACTGGAAAAGACTTGAGAGCACAGGTATGTTTTCTCTAAGTAGTACAGACTCAGGTTTTCATCCCATAGTGCCCAAATGTCAAAACCACCAGAGCATCTATTCTTTTTCCCTTTGCCAAAGTCTGACTCTGTCTGAAGTGACTGGATGCATTTAAAAAACTTTAGGAATACCCATTGCAATGTATCTTCCTACTAACAACAATGCTAAAAGGCAAACCCAAGCTTATTTTTGCAACAGTCAAGGCTAAGACAGGAATTAGCATTGTTGGTTTACCAAAACATAGCTGAATATCCTATTGTAAGAACATTAAAACTCTTCATTCTTTCCTCCTGCCCATTAACAGCTCACAAACATAAACTTCCTTCCGTTGTTTTTTTGTAAGTCTTTAAAGAAGATTCAGAACTCTAAACAGCCAGAACTTTTTAAAAGAAGTGATGGTTGGACTGGATGATCTTAGAGGTCTTTTCAGCCTCAATGGAACACCTGGCAAATACCAGGAGCAAGACACTACATAAAGAATAAAGTCTGCTGGCTCGAGCTGCACCAAGAACTTCAGCCACTCAGTTGTTGAGAGAGAGTTTTATTGTGGCCATGCTTTGTTCTCCTGGCCTGTTTCAGCATCACCTTGGCTTCCACGCATACTGGCATATGTTATTTGGCTCTTCTAAGCCCACCATGAAGACTTACTTACTCTTCCCTTTACTGTTACAGTAAGGCATAAACACAGAAAGCCAGTTAGAGAAACACACCTCTTCCAGAACAGAAGAGAGCCTTTCCTGAGAAATGTCTGCAAATGACTTCAGGGGAAATGCACTGGAAAAACATGGATAAACAAAACTATTGGCAGGACATCTGAGACACAGTGCCTTGTCCAACGGCTTTAATGTTTCCTCCTGGAGGAACCTCTCTGGACACCGCCTAGGACAGCACTTGATTGCTTTCTTTTACAGAATTATGTCTTACAGATACTCTGTGATAAACTACTATATAAATGTCTTTAAACTCCTGGCTTTATTTACTTAATATTAATAA
This sequence comes from Merops nubicus, assembly GCF_000691845.1. Taxonomy (NCBI): domain Eukaryota; kingdom Metazoa; phylum Chordata; class Aves; order Coraciiformes; family Meropidae; genus Merops; species Merops nubicus. The sequence continues at coordinate 38,759 of NW_008591401.1, forward strand.
AATTTACTTTACAAAATAAAGCTGAACTTTCTGGTTTTGAATTGCTGTGTATCACCTCATACTTTGCACTGTTAAATGTTTTGATTTTCCATTTTCCAGCCTTCTGGTCTTCCTACACATAGTGACATCCTTTGCATAGCTGACATCTCCTAAATGTGTAACAAGAAATCTGAAGCTTTATGTCACTGATAGAGAGAAATAATTAAATTTGTATTTCATGGCCATCAGGAGCCCTCCTTTGCCTAACATTTCAAAATCACTGGTCTTCACAATGTATAGGAATCATTTAATAATTTCAACCAATCCTAGATTATTTTTAATAGGGATTTAATTTTCATTAAAAAGGAGACATTTTTCCTTCCTGTTTTCCCTCTTTCCGTGTGCAACATGTTTTTCATGTCTTTGCAAGTTTCCATTCAGCTTCACCTTCTGGGAATTCTTGCTACTTCTTTCAGCTACCTTCATGATTTCTAAAGAGCCATTTTTTTAGTTGGTCAGTTTTCTGGCTCCATAATATAATTTTTGAGACAGTTACTACATCTGGGGCCTTTCACCGTAATTTCTCCCGTTAGCAGAGAATACAGTTCCAGATAATTGCTTAAATTAAAATGCAGAGGGATTACTTAAATCCACTTGACTTCATTAGCTTCTGATTTTCAAGTCCTTTGAAACAAAACCCCTTCATGACAAACTTTCTTGTTTATACATTTAAATCACAATGTAAAAATTTTGTAAATCTGAAGCTGAATATTATTATTTCTACAAACCCATCACTGCTTACTAAAAGCAGCTCCAAAATACTGTCACATATAAATGGTATGAGATATTTTACCACGACATTCATATCAAAATTGCTATAGCTGTAGAAACACTCAGCAACCATTTTCACTCCCTCTTTTCAAAACACGGTTAGAAAAATGCACATTTTTTACTCTAAGAACATATGGACTTCAGTGGAAATAAGAGTCAGCTGCTGTTTATAGGATTAACATAAATGGAAATTACTGGAAATCCTCCTTGAATGAGCTGGATACAGTTTTGCGCAAGGGAGGCAGAATATGGTTTATCAAGTTACCACTAAAAACATGTGTCTTACATGTGCCCCTCCTCTTTCTCCACAAGTCTCATTTCTCTCAGTGGTGGTGGTGGTAGGAAAAAAAAAAAGACTTTATTTGATACTAAAGGGTCTGAGGACTTGCTCTAAATGTTCACCCAGAATGTCTGGGAGGCAGAGGTTCATCTCTCACAGCAGCTGTGATTCCCTTATAGACATGGTGAAAATGATAATGCAGATTTCCAACTTTTTTTTTTTTTTAATTAAAGTAGTATACAATTGACTGGAACTACAATTACCTTCACTGAATCTAGTAAACTCTTCGGGAAAAAACGTCTTAAACCAACATCTTTCCTGAAACAAAAACACACACAGCATTACTATAAAAAACACTTTGCAATATTACATTCCTCTTTTTCAGGGTAGGTTTGGTGGCTTTTTGATTGTTTGTTTTTCAAACTAGAAGATGCAATATAATAAACAATTCTCCTAGTAAGGTTCTTGACAACCTCAGAGTAACAAACAGAGTACCTTTCAAACACTCATCACAGCCACTCCACAGACCCGTGGGATAGCAGTAGCTTCTAGCTTAAAATCCAAAGGATATCACATTTACAACAGGTACCTGGTGTGCCAAGTGTATTATTTTAAAAGTTGGCTTGGGCACATTGAAGCTCTGAGAATAAAACCTGTTCTTTGTACATGTTTTAATAATTTAACGAAAATTGAAAAAATATTCTTACAGCATGTAGTCGGGTGAGAGGGGAAAAAGATGAAAGTGGCAAATCCTAATGAACATCTACTAGAATTGGGTTAGAGACACACAAAGGGAAGGACCTCGCATGGCATTATCTGTGTATGCATGCTGACTGCCATTCCACTACTGTTTTACCCTTTGTGGCACTAGAATTAAAGTGTTTTTTTTTTTAATTTCTACTTTTTTCAATATATTTAGCATCTACTGTTAAATTCCCAGCTTTTTCTTGCAAGCTATCTCAGATATCTTTTGCATTTATAAATCAAGATCCTAATTTTGTCCATGAGCTTGGATTTTGCAAACTGAATTTCATCCAGCTCACTTCCACACTTCTAAATTGGATTGCAGCCCTGGTTTGAAACCCAGAGCCATGAGGATTAAAGCTGCACCTAGCTGAGGTCTGACTTGTGTATGTACCACTACAACTGAACATTAGCTTCAAGAAAAATGCCTGAGAAGGTGCCAGAGATATGTTAGGGCAGAAGAAAATCACTGTACAACCAGGTATAACAAATGTTGTATGACTCTGAATTAGTTATATGGTATTAGCAGAATATTTGCATGAGAAGAAGGACAAACTAAGAGAAAAATGTAAATAGGAAAAGGATTTAAATCCTTGCTTCTGAAAGGTGTTAGTGATTTTTTTCCTTTAAATTTAAGAGGTTACAATCTCTTCTAAACAAGCACCCTTATTTGCTTTTGAAACAAGTATTAAAGAAAGCTTTCCATGACTGCATGCTTTGAACACAAACAGAAATACATCTGGAATTCTTACATTTGGCCAAGAGAAGCCCTTAGCAAGCCAAAGATACACAGTATATATTTACTGCTACACAAGAAGAAAGCCAACATTAAAGGCAATTAAAGAAGCTTACTCAATAAACCAGGGTATTTTTAAAGACAAGATTCTCTGAAGACAAGAAGCATACAATTTCACAACACATACTAAAAACATCCTCCAGTAAGAGAAGCAGAAACTGGCATCTGTGCAATGACAGTAAGCTGAAAGATTATAAAACTTCCATAAATGTTAATTCCTTTGATGCCTTTCTTCTCAAATGCAAATTATATGCAGTTTATCATCCTACACAGTTAAATAAATCTAACACACTATTACCATCTAAATAACATGCAAAGACATTTTGACAAGGAATATATTAGTTTAACATTGAGTACTTGAGAGAGAAATGGGGTTTTCAAAAACAAAGCACCCTAAACCACTCCAGTGTTCCTCAGCAGCACCACAGCACAAGGCTGTGACAATCCAATTCGATGTACTATTAAAAGGAGTTGTAGAATAGCCTTTTGTACAGATCTATGTGTAACAAATTCAGCAGAAATTCTGATGTAGAGCAAAGAAAACCCCACAGCTTTTAATAAAAATTTGTTAACAAAGCATTCCCTGTGCTTAACTGAGATGGCAAATTTATGGACTTAAACCTGAGAAGCCTACAGATTTAATGCCATCATCAACAACACATTATGGGGATCTAGAAATTAGAGAAAAAAAAAAATTAGAACCTAGAACACAGGAACAGTTTTAAACACAACCTACAAACTCCTTCCCCTCCCTCCTCAGCTGCACTGTGTGGGGGTAAACCAGCCAGCTCAGGATACACTCCAACTCAGCCCTCCAGATTAGGAACTCAAGACATCTGTTTTCTGATTGCCAGTGAAAGGTAATTGGCAGCAAGATACTGGTTTGTAGAGTTCTTCTACAGCTTTGTATTTAGCCTCATCTACTGCATCCTACTTGTGGGCTTAAATGTAAATTTATTTTTTTAATGTATAAACTTCAATAGGATTATTAAAATACCAACTACAGATAGATGATGCCACTTGTCATATAATGATAAGCAGCTTCAGGCAACATATATCTTTTTTTCTATTTTCCATCTTGATTGAAGTTGCCACAAAAAAGTAATGTTAGATGAACATAATAGACTTTAACAGGCTTTTTACAAAATTGTGGCTGCAGCTGTTGCCTCGTACAGCTCCCATTTTTGTACTCGCAATTATCCCTGTTCTATGCTAACAGGCTTCCCATTTATGATGAAAAAAAATTCTTTCATTACATGAAGGCCCAACTATTAAAGGCTACTTAACAGTTTGATTCTATCTACCATTTCCCATCCAGATTTGGTTTTATATGAAAATCCGATCAAAGACGAACATGCATCAAACAGACATCTGACAAAGACAGGCAAGAAGCAATCACATCAAATGCAAAAAAAGTGCCATTTAGAAATTAGACTCAGATGGTTAAGTGCCTCATGATGTACTAAAATGAGAAAAAAAAAAAAACACCAAAAAAAACAAGCCTCACTTGAAAAATAAATATTGTGTAGATAAACTTTTATTGACCACTACAGTGGTAAGAACAAATAGGTACATTTTGGGGATCACTAGCAATTTTTGCAGACTCTTACTGGCTTATAATTATCTATAGCCACTTTAAAGTGCTTTTATCCTTCACCTCTCACAGCTAAATCTCATACAAAACACATTTTTCCATCTAAAAAAAAAAATAAGAAATAAACTTGACGTGCACAATTTTACATTTCCAGTTCTGCACAGCATTAAGCTGTTAGATTTTTGATATCAGAGCTGTGCCTCACTTTGTCTTTCACAGCAGCAATTAAGTTACTCCCTACCAGAAATGTTTGGAAACATGCACTGAAAGAAACAACTCACTGGTAAACTGGAAGCAGCCCCACACAGAGTCCTCCAGGAACTCTCAACTGACACAATTATTAATACATAGTTCATGTCTTCTGCAATGATTCTTGTTTCCTTTGTCTTGTTGTCTCGGAAGTTTTTCATCTAACTACTAATGCTTGTAGCTTAGGAGTTGCCAAATAACCGACTTTAAAATACCTTTCTCAAGTTCCTAGTGGAATATATTGAAATTGTAACCACTATAACTCACTGCACATTCAAATCTTTTTTATATCACCTTTATCCTTGGCTATCTGCTCATCCCGTTCACCTTTGTTAGTCCTTTCTCATTTCATTATGCATTTCCTCAACCAGGATATTCCTGGTCATGGATACTGACAGAACACTGAAGCCCTTCAAACAAAAAACCCAATTCAAACAAACCCAAACCTTTCAAAATTCTGCACAGAAGAGCACTACATTAGGTGTAGTTTACCTATTAAAATCAGTTTCCTCAAAAATCCTTGTGAAGTTATTCTCTGTGGTGAAAAATCTTATCTTTCACACCCCTAAAACTTAGCACACGCTTTATTAAAAAGAAAATTTAAAAAATAGGGACTTCACTGCTAAACCAACCTTTTGTCCCAACTCCATGTACAGCATCTCTTCTCAAAGATCATTAGTAGTGAAGAGCACCCCACTCGTGTATGCAGGTATGAAGCTTGTGGCACTAAATTAATATAAATAAAACCAGTCTTCAATCCCTGAAGCCTCAAAGGACTTTGGATTGTCTGGACCGAGGCCATCTACCATACAATATGATTAAGTAACCAAAATACTTTCAGTGTGAAGATGCTTCTTGGTTGTCTTAAAATCTGTGATACACAGATAAATAATAAACCTGCTAACTGCAAGGTCACAATTCAGGAAAATCATATACTGAGTAAACAGAAGAAAATACCACAAATATTTTGAAGTAACTCAAACTACCAGAGACTAATCGCAACTGAAGAATGCAACTATGTACAGAAAAAAAAATAAAGTTTAGAAAGAAAATCACTTTAGAGCTAGGTTTGATGAAACACAAACATTAGTAAAACTGCAAAAAAATCATAAGCCTTCTGATCAAGTTTAAACAATTCCAACTCTGCATCCCTGGACAGTAGTAAAGTGCTCTTCCTATTTCTATACCTTGACAGGTTTCATAATCATTTTCTTATATTAAAGCAAAGATCTCAGCGAGCTTCATGAAATAGAAAATTACAACAAAGATGTTCTGCTATTGAACTGAATTTAATGCTCCTGATTAAGAAACAGCTCAAACCCCAAGCTAGAATACAATACTTACTCTAACACTTCATAGTTGGACTTCTTTTCTAATGCATTGCCTCTCATCTCTCCGTAGGATCTCCTGAAGTCAGGAAAAATATTTGAAAGCGACAATTATTGGATGATGCAGCCTAAAACTAAAACAGCAGCGTAGTCAAATCTTTCAGAGACTTACCATCAGAAAACATTAGCAGAATGAATTCAAACAGAAATACTAGTACATTATTCTCCTATACCAAAACAGATGAGTTTTTTTTTTTAAATTTTACAGAATAACTTCATGCATGGCACATGACACAGGACTACAGCAGTACTGCACTGTCAGACCCACTCTGAACCAGCTTAACTGCACTGCTACCAAAAGAAGAGTTCCAACCTTCCCTCCAGCAGCTCCTTTCTACCTCTAGCAGCATCTCCCCCCTTTATAAGAGCCCTTGTGTCCGTGCATGTAACAGGGAGAACCAGAGATGATGAAAGCTGACAGTTTCAATTCAGGCATGTTCCCATTAAAAGAATAATTAATCAATATATCAATCAGGAATGAGTAGGTGTTGTTGGGAGAGGGCTGGGATCATTGTTCTCATTAAGTGGGCAAGTGATGCTGCTGGTACAACAGTCTCAGTATTCAGTGACTAAAAGTGTCTCATGAAAATACTCTGAAGAGTCACAGCATGAGAACCATGGAAAGCAGGACTTGGCTGACAAAATAATGGTGGGTTATTATACTCATGTTTTGAAATAAGGCACCAACAATATTGTAGGTAAGGAGTTTGCAGTTACACAAACAACTTTAATTTTCTCTGGGGCTACTGGTGAAACGTAGAGCAGACATCAGGTCCTCCTAAGATACCTAGGAAATCTCGTAAGCCTAAATTTTCTCTTATTTTGGAAAGTACTGTTCAAAGGACACTTTTATTCTCTGCTAACAAGTTTACATTTGCCATTAATTTCTTATCAGTTTTACTTCTTCCCTTATCTCCCTGTGCAAGACAACAGCCTAACTAAGGCAAATGTTTCAGGCTGGAAATTCTCCATAAATAAGCAAAAACCAAAACATGCATTTCAAAAGCTGTGCTGGGGACTCTCTCAAGGATCTCTTAATCTGATAAATTTATCTTTACTTTCCAGCTGTCTATACAGCTGACAAAAACACCCCAAACCCCCTACAGAATCCTTAAGATTTAATCACTTGAAAATAGCATATTAAAGATTGACTAAAGGCAGAGAGGGAAGGTAGCATTTAAGTAGATTCTTTAGCTGTAGAATTTATATATGCACAATGACAAGAAAGACTATTTGCCAAGTAACACCACAGATCTATTTTTTTTTAAGCATATTCCACTCCACTGTACAGGCCTTTGAATTATTCAGATGAAGACTTCACCCAAAAGGCACTATCAAGATGCAATTAATGAAAATTTTAAAATAAATGTTAATTTAAAAATCACTAGGAATTGGTTAAACCCCAGTCTATTCAGTTTTTCTTCAAACTACTTTGTAGCAAAAAAAGTCTTATGTTTTATTCAGCTATACTGGTCAGAAATCAGTGAACTATAAACAGTTACAAAATTAATGTATATATTCTGTTAGAACCATGCTGAATAATAAATGAAATTATCAGCTTACCGGATTTCAAGGCAACCTAGCTTCAAAGCAATTTCCTGGTCCACTTGATCTGCTATTTCTAACATATAGTCATTTTTCACCTACAGCAAAAGAAGCAGGTATGCATCACAGACAGATCAGTTCAGTGCCCATCCAGACTGCCCAAACAACTTCAGAATAAATACATCTTGGGTTTAATTTTGTGGAATGACTATTTACAGTGCGTGAAGAGAAATAAAGAAGCTATGTTCATCTGCTCCACTAATGAGCTGCACTTTTCTAATAAACCCATTTCAACTGCAATGAACGTGATGAAAAAATTCCTTATCTACATCAATATTACCTATGTTGTATCAAATATAATCAAAACCTTCACAGGAGGCTGAGCAGATGGTTGCACCTGCATTCAAGATACGTGAATGTATGTTGTACTATTGAACCATCTTGGTCAAATGTTTTTAATTTTGTAGGTGCATCTAGTCATGCATATAAACCAGAAAAATGTCAGTGCAGCACTGTGAAAATAAAAACAGTAAGTAAAAAGAGAAGTATGTGAAAATCATACCACGTGCTGACCTAAAATGGTGTTTGAACCAGCAAGAAGAAGAAACAAGAGTGAAATGAGATGGCTATCATCTGGAGGAGGAAATAAAACAGGCCAGGAAGTGTGCTCTGACCTGGAGGAGGCCCAATGCTACGACCACATGGTCAGCCCTCCTGAAGAGGACCACTGGGTCAGACCAGCATCCCTGGAGCACTGCTGGCAGGCATCGTCCCCAGCTGTGGTAAAGTAACGTGCAGAAGCTGTGCCACAGAGAATGCCAGCTGCTCAACAAAGAGAGACTAGGTGGGTCTAAGCTTCATGACATCCCCTGGAATTGTTTTATTTACTAACATTAATGTAAAGCAGAAAGCCTACTTTAGGTAATGCTTTTGTCACATTGGTATAAGTTATTTATATTTATAAACTTGCTATTGAGATCTTAAGGCCTAAGACCCTACACTTACAGAAAATAATGAAATAGCACAAAAATGCAAGTCTGATTTGCAGATTGAAGAGGTTACACATTCTGAAAGCAACAGGCAAAATGTTATTTTTAAATGATGACAAGTTGTAAGAAAAACTATTTCAAACTGCTATTGCTATGAAAATCATAATTTTAAAGAAAAGGAAGCACAGCAGCGGAGTCAAGAGCTGGAGGTCCTCTCCAGGCACCACCCTTCCAGTAACACAAAAGCACCCAGCACAGCTCCCAGCACCCACTGACAGCTGGATCCAGCCCCGGGCTACAAAGCAACAACCATATGACCTTCCTAGCTATGAAGTGCATGAAAAATTTTGTCATTGAAAGATGTGAAAGGAAGGAAGATGATAAACTGTGCAAGAGTGAGAATATGAACTATTACAGTAGCTGCAACATCAGGAGAAAGTTCCTTGCATTTGAACTCAAGACAGGTTCTTGACATGACAAGGGCCAGGGGGAGGGAGCCAGAGTAGCAGCAGCCACCCCCGTCAAGTAGCACGAGGGGAAGTTGAGATTGGACATAGGGAAAAGTTTCCTCACCAAAAGGGTTGTCAAGCCCTGGATGAGGCTGCTCAGAGAAGTGGTGGACTCCCCATCCCTGGAGGTATTTAAAGGCTGGGTAGATGTGATGCTGAGGGACATGGTTTAATGGTGACCTGGCAGTGCTGGGTTAATGGTTGGATTTCATGATCTTAAGGGTCTTTCCCAACCTCAACAAAATGATTGTAGTACCTCTTTACTTACAAGTTATGGCAGACACATTCCATCCATCTGAAAGACTGGGCAAAGGGGGCACTGGGAAATGGAGGAATTCAAGGTCTGATTCTTCAGCATCAGGCATAAAACACTGCCTAATGTTATGAACTGACTGAAGAGTTCTCCCGTAGTAATCACCCAAAATCACACTGGAAAGGAACCTCTGGTTCAATATCCCTGGCTCCATCAGGGCCAGCTAGATGCAGCTGCCAGGACCATGACCAGACAGCTTTTGAGTATCTCCAAGAATGGAGACTCCACAACCTATTAAGGCAACCTGTGCCAGTGCTTGGTCACCATCGCAGTTGAAAAAAAAGTTTCCTGATGTTCAGAGGAAGTCTCCTGTGTTTAACTTTATGCCTACTGCCCCTGGTCCTTGCACTGAGGACCAGTGGAAAGAGCCCAGGTTTGTTCTTCCACAGGTATTTAAAGCCATTTTTAAGATCCCTCCAAGCCTTCTCTTCTTCAGGCAGTGACAACTATCTCAGCATTTTCTCACAGGAGATACTCCGGGCCCTTCACTGGATCCTCTGCATAAGCTTGATGTCTTTTGTACTCAAAGTCATTACAACACCTGGAGACATTTTCTAGAAACCTGGCAACCCAGAAGGTTGGGCATTTCTGACCACTCTGTACTGTTCTGTTATCATCAAGTGCCAAAACCAAAGAATTCTTCCTGGAAAGGACACTTCTGGCCACAACACAAAAAATGCAGAGCTTTTGAGTACTACCTTATCTCAGCTAGCATCCACTCACCATTACCCTATATTCTACTGCAGCACTGCACCTGCTAGCAATGGTACAGTATTTCTCTAAGAGACAATCTTCTCTAACCAAGGTTTTAACTTGGAATCACAACTACCATCTAGATGCCTTCACAAACAGCACAACATAATAAACAGAAAAGCAAATTTCAACTTCTGTTCATTAGTAAAGATATGGAACTTGTTCTTATTTGGATGCCCATATTCAAGAAATGTAACAAGTTTATTCCAGAAACATGTTAGAAGAAACTATAATCCATTTACTTGTTTACATTATCCATACTGAGATTTAATGAACTTTAATTGTACTTTAAACACAAGCTTTCATTTCATTCTCCTACTCTTTCTCTGAGAATTGACGTTTGTGTGCAGGCCAAGTTATTTCACACAAGAAGGTAAGACACCTGCTCACAAAACCCAGCAGCTAGCCTCCAAAATGATCAAATATCCACTGGCTAGTTCACTTCTATTTAATATCTTTATTTATGCATTCAATTTTTTGAACCATTTCAACCACTTTTCATCAGATCTGTTACCTATCTACTCCCTGAGGAAAAGAACTGGCTGCAGAAAAGCATTTTTATTTCTAACCTGATATACAGAACTTTTCCTTGTAGAAACTAGAGTAATTTGAAGCTACAAGTATAGGGGGATCAAATATGTGTTTGTTTCTCTTCACAGCTCATTGCCTTACAGATCCCACTACTGAAGCACTTCATTTGTTAAACTAAATAGCTTATGCACATCTCCAGTTTCACACAAACATATTTTTAAATGCTGCTAGCCTCAAGTAGCTACTATTCAATAAATAAATTAGCAACATTATCCAAACATTTAAATCTTGGGGTTTCTTTTCTCTTGCCCTCTGGCTTGTGAGCTTTCAAATTCCAGTCATGCTTCCCAGTTTGATTCTGCAACTACAGGCTCAGCACCTGACTAAAAAGTTTTAAACGCCCTCCCCATTCCAACCATTTGGAAGAAAAAATAAGTTTTGTGAAAACTCTCAGCTTATTTGCAAGACAGAAGTGAGATATTTTCACCACAGTGCAGCACAGCTGTCAACTTGAGCACGTAGTTTTGCTAGTGTGACAAGCAGAAAAAAGGGTTTCATTTTTAACACATCCCAGTCCAGAAGAGATGGACAAACACAGGTCTTTCATAAAGGCAGAGTAAATGACACATATTCCCCCCACCTCCCATTTCAGCCAACTCTCTCCTTTGCAGATAGATTGTGTGGGGTGTGTGGGTGGGTTGGTGTTGTTTCTGAAGTTCCTGGGTACAGTAATGTGGAGTTTCAAGTCTTTCAAATTCACTACATTTTTCAACCTGATGAGTGGGATAAAAATATCTTTATCCACCTAAGAAATGAAATGGAAACATAGAAAAAACACCCTTCAGTGTCCACAAGTGACTAACAGCAGTGCCCATAAAATCAGTTGTGATATCCTCCCATCACAATTAATAGCTGCACCTATTTATGTTGGTATTTAAGCTTTGGGTGGTATACAAAGAGATTACAAGCTTCAGGAAGCCTATGGCCATAAGCTTGTGGTTCAATTAGATCAAGCAGTGTCCTACTATGGATAGAAAAGATATTAAATTGATATAAGGAATTAATTTCATCTTGCTTTTCTCATAAATCTGTCTGCACACATTCTTCTTTAAATTTTAGGAAGTCTAAGGGGAAGGCAAAAAAAAAAAAGTTACATTTCTTCAAAAAGATTCAATTTCTACTTCTAGAATACTAATGAGAATTTCTCTTATCACCTTTGGTTTTCCTTGACTATTCTCTTTGAGATGGCATTACATCAATGCACGAACTTCTGTGAAGACTGGATATGAATTCTGCAAGAGGTCCAGCACAAGCTGCATAACCTCCCAAGGAAAAGGCTTGAACAACTATTAAAGGGAAGAGATGCAAGAGGTAATTTAATGGTAATTAAGTACATTGCCAAAAGGTGACTGATTAGTTTTTCTAGAAGTCTTTCGTGTTTGCCTAATTATTGTTTTATTATTGTTGCTGCTAATACAGTTCAATGAGAGAAATGAAAATATAGCCTACATACATACAAAACCAAAACTGACAAATCTAAAGAATTCTACCTTTTTTTTCAGAAGTACTATGTTAAGGAGGAGGATGAATGCTGATCTGTAGGGTCTGGAGATACTGTTACCTGTGAGGTCACAGAATGTTAGCAGAACTGCCCTCCTTGGTGCTATGTGCAGAACTCTACTTCTGGCTTGGAAGTTCAGTGAAGAGCACACAAGGCCTGGAGGAAGGCTGAAGAATATGCAATCAAGATATGTGTACTCTTCAACTAGATCGAGCACCACTGCTGCTCTTCTGCTCCCCTTTTAACTGTTCAGAATGGGATCTCTCCAAAGGCTAAACTAAAAAAAATGTAGGATGCCATACCTTAATTCTACCTTTGTAAGATAACACTGATTTATAGAAACCTGTCACCCCAGAAAACCCAACTGGCCAAACAAGCAGCAGCCCTTTCCAATTTCCAACCCAACAAAGCCTTCAGGGTACTCCTGCTAAACCTGTGTAGCATCACTTCAGCTACACCACACACTAAGAAACCAGCTGCTCTGGCAGCGACCAGACCACATGAAGCTCACAGACATCTCAAACACTTAATGGTCGTAATGTTTAGCAATAAAAAGACATAAAGATTAACAAGGCAAACAATTAAGGTTTACACTAGGATTATAAATTCAAGTGTTATACTACCAGAAGCCTATGTATTTTTTATTTGGTAGCAGTCAAAATAAAAAAATATTGTCTTAAGCGAATCACGTTGGTTTACGTTGCTTGCAACATACTGTCTTCCACTTAGCCATTTTGTGCTTATCTGAACTGGTGTAATGGAAACAGAAACAACTTCAGGCTTCCAGGTGAGCAATACTACCAGGGCAGTGTTAGAAGTAACTGTACTTGGCATTTACTCACTCACAGGCTGGTGAGTAACAACTGAAGTGTGACCTACGCTTCGTGTGCAGTTAACTTCTCGGTCACGACAGTTACAAACAGTCTACTACAAGGAAGGGCAATATGTGGAAAACATGAGTGCCAACACAAATGAACCTCTCAGAGGCAGGAAAAGGAAGTCTTTTACATGTTGTGATAAAATAAAAAGTGAAACAAAACTGTGCCCCCCCCAACATACACTGCCCGTGTTCAATAAATACACATTTAGACAGGGCAGTAGCATTTGAAGCAAACGAGAATTTACAAGTCTGACATAATCCTATGCCATAACCTATTTCTAGACATACTGATGTCCTGATACTCACCAAAAATTCATTTTGTTGATTTACCTTCTGGTCTCATCAATACTTTTAAATATTTTTTGGCTGTTATCCTTCATTGGTTTGCCAGAACAAAAATCTCTGTTACTTCTCTAGTCCTTTGAGGATGAAAAGTTCAAAGATACTCTTAAATCACAGGAAAAGAAAGGAGGTGAACACTGAACCATGAACTAATAGGCTTTTTCCACAAAGAAGACAGCCACGTAAACAAAAGCCCAGTTTCATTTCTGATGTCAGACTTTTAAAATATTTGTTCTTTCACTTCAATGGGCAAATGACTGATGGTCTAACTTCTCCAAATTTACCAGGAAGTGACGGGTGCTTTCCTAGCTATATAAATGGCTAGCAAATTCCAGCTGGTATAATTTAAAATAAAAATTGGAGACAGAGGAAAGCCCATGTTTGGGGAGATGGAGAAATTAGAGAACTGCCCTATGCTAGCACACACAATTTAAGAAGAAATCTATCACACGCCTCGTATTTTATATACCAGCTGCTACTTTCAAAAGCCATCTGCTTCATTTTTCTGCAGAGGATTTTTTTATGCAGCTGCAGTATTCCAGAAAAACATTCACTCAGGCTGACGAGCCACCTTGCCAGTGCAGTTCACAACAAAAAACACACTGGGTTTAAATTTCTTTATTAAGAACGAGAGTAAATTAATTTTGAACTTAGTATTGAATGCTTTCCAGGAGGTTTATGGATTTCAAAAAAACCCTACTTGCTGTGTGTTCAATATGTATTATTCATTTAAATTTGTTTACATCCTTAGAAATTATTAAATAAAATTATCAAACATTCTGCTGAGTCTTCTTCTCAAGTGTAACCACTGTGAAAATTCTCTATCAAATGGTGTTTCAATTAGTGAATACCAGCAATTAGCCACTACACTGGCTTTCGCAGCTCACTTAATGTTACCAAGAAATTTCCCACAGGATCATCTCCAATTTTTCAGGACAGTTTAAAAATAAGCAATCTATTTCTCTTGCTTTACTTTCAATGTCTATGACCTACTTACACAATGTAGTTTTTTTTTTTCCTCTCCAAATTGGCATTGCTCTGAAAACTGAATTTCAACAGCACTTCAGTGATGAAGCACCCCCTAAAGAGCTGTAAGTGCATCATCAAAAACCCCACCACCATCCCATATGTACCATGCTACCACAACATGCAAGATATTTAGATAAGCAAACAAAAAATCAAAACACCTTCTGTATTCCACTTAGTAAGCAGTGTAAGAATCATAATTACAACAAGGCACAGAAAACAAAGATTCTTATGACGTCATTTTCTCTGTAACCATTTGTTCTATCTGGCTATTTCTAGCTGGTGTATTTTTGTATTCAGAAATGATGTGTGCTCAGTGACATTTATATCAACAAAGAAAACTTCCCTGTATCTGCAATATTTATTTATTTATTCTCCTTTTTAACAGTTCAGGTGTGTTCTAGCACCTCTTTTAAGCATTCAAGTTTCTAGTACCCGAAGGTGTTTTGGTGTTTGGGTTTTGTATGTAATAGCTCATGCTCGGCCACCACACAACTGCTCACTCAGGATCTCTTTCACACTCACACACAACACCTCTGGTGACACCCACACTGCCAAACTCCAGGGAAATTTTTCCTGTAACTCAACCAACTTTTAAATTCCAGCTTCTGCAACATGGAAGTCCAGAGTACTTTGATACAGCCAATGGAAAAGCTGATCTTGAGCAAATACTTACGTGACCAAGACAACTGAAGCATATACCACATTTCCCTTACAGTTTCACACTCAAAATGAACACTGGTGCTTTGTGTTTGGAATACTCCTGCTCAGACTGCATTTCGTGTCTGCCCTTGCAGCAGGTACCAAATACAAGCCCACCATGATTCACCACACAGCTCTTCCAAGGTACCTTATCAGACATAATTATCTCAAATACCCTCTGCTTTCTGCTGTAATCTTTCTTGTAGCATTAAATGCACCATATCACCACCGTAGCATACCCTGGGATAGACACATCAATAGATGAACGTGGAACAACCACCCAATATAATCACTTTGATCTGTAATCACCATGCTGCAAAAAGGAGACTGCTCCTCCATATCTCCTCAGCGGAGCCCACCCTCGGCTACCAACAGCAGCTCTCTGTTGGACACTCAGTTTTCTTCACTACAGAATCAGAATTATCAGCTTGAAAGAACAGGCCCCCAGCCCACGTTACCAAAGCTTCACAGATCTTACGCAAAATTAACCCTCAAAGGTTTGTGCCTCATCTGCTTTGAAAGAAGCACCATATGCACAACAGCCCAACACATGTTTTTAATGGCACCGGTAGTTTTAGGAGCCACCTTAATGATCATAATGGCAGTTTTTAAAATACGCACAAGAAAGCAACACATATGTGTTTCCACCCCTATTTACCCTTCTAATAATATTAGGCTCATTACAGAAGAGAAGTTTACATTAGAGAAAATGAAGGCTCTGGCCTCTTGCAGTGAGTTAAAAGCACAGATTCGGTATCAGGATAACATTCATTTGCCATCTGCCTTCAGCTGCTCCTCCTCTTCATCTTCCAAGGTCACAGTCTCTATATTATCTAGAGGTGATCTTTGACATCTCTAACTAATTTTGGAAGCTCCTCTGTTAATAATAAGGGCATTAGTGATGGGGGGAAGGGAATCAACTTCTGACGAGGCATTGTTAGGGACAGAATGGCTAAAAACGATCCCTTCTGTCCGAGTGGGCTGATCTCCAGATGTCCCTGCAATACACACTGCTGCCTTCCAGATCTTCCACAAAGTAGGACTATACTCTGGGGAGTCATATAGTACTCAACCTACTAAGTATGCCTTGCTAACACCTAATTTTACATTTCTCCTCTCTGACATAGAATTATAATTTTCCAGAACAAATGAGTCCAAGCATCAATGTCAGTCAACTTTTTTTTGTGTGTGTGTGTGAGATACAGGCTATAATACACTAATTGTAGGAATTATTTGTTCAAGATTACCACCAATGACATATCCATGCATCAGTACATGGAAACCTGTCCTCAGCATTTTAAATTTATCAGCTTAAATTAAGGGTTAATTTATACCTGAGTGAAGAAAGCCCACAAGCACTATTCTCACCACTTTTTAAATCAAAGCCACCACTTTTCTTTGGACTGAGCTTGGCTTACTATTCAAGAGGTATTTAGGCATATGAGTATGTTTTGCATTTCTCTCATACAGCACTGCTTAAAGAAAGCAGACATTTGACACAGAACATTTAGAAGATAGCAAAGTAGCCACACAACAATACAAACAGAAACAGCAAGGCCTACAACGAAAATGTCAGGACAGTTTGTCATTCAACTTCTGCAGTTAAAAAATGAGTACTTTATGTGGAACTGTGAATTTCAGCAATTTTGAGAAACTGACCTCTATAAAGGGTGTCTCATTTATAAAAACTTTCACAAGCTGTAAGGAGCAGACAAGTGATATTCAGTTTGATTTATATTTTTATCATTTTTTAAAAATCATTTTTAAGTATCTTTCTTAGCAGCTGCAATTCTTCCACTTATTACCACCTCCCTGCAGGGCACAGTTTATGGGCCAACTATTAACCCTCCTGAAAAATCTTTTTTTGGTTTATTTTTTTTATTTCAACAAGCTGCCAATATCAGGAGCAATGCCAGCTTTTCTCCCTATGCCCTCGATTTTCTTCAAAGCTTCTGCTGTCAAAGTCATTTGCTTTAGGTCTCCTATTTTTATTAGGGTGTGAGTGATGTTGTTATTTAATTAGGTTAAAGAGTCCAATTCCCAGCCTGTGTTTCAAATTATATCTCACGCACCTAAGCCTTATAAAACTTTAATCTTTAAGTTATTACAGTAATTGCCTGGACTTAAAATTTCCTACATGTTGTGGGACAGTGCCATAAAAATAATTTAATTTGCTTGATGCATTTACCTGCCACAATATTGAAGAGAATTTTGATTTAAGGAAACACATTTTAAGGGTTAATATTATCTTGTCTGGCACTACAGAACGCAAAGTGTCATCTGTCCACAAGAAACTTCACTCTCATGCTTTACTGATTTTATTTTTTTTAGAAGAAATAAAGTATTGCTTTTTTTTTTCTTAAAATGCTTCCTTATGAAAATGAACCTGCAGAAACGTAATCTCTGTTGCACCAAATCCAGCCCAATTTTTGTAGAACAGCATTTATCCACCTTAACTTTGAGACCACCCTGTCTCTGCTTACAATTCCTTCTCTTGTGCGCTACACAAACTTTGGCTCATTTTAAAAAGCAAATCCAAAACACGGTCCAGTTCTGTGGCCTCCTTTATTATGTGTACACCTCTCCAGGGCAGCTCCACACTGCAGGCGAAACGAGGCAGCACAGAGAAAAACTCTCTGCTGACAAAAACAACCTTCTCTTGTTCTTCGGGTTCTAAAAAAAACCCAAAAGTTACTTTTAAAGTCTTTCTGTTTGAAGCACATGGACAACAATAATGGAACAGCTGATGCCTAAGAGCTGGTTTCTCCCCCACTCTCATACAGATGCCTCCTCCCTTTTCATCAAGGGATAAACCATCTCCAATTACTGGAGGCTAACATGTTATTCAAGGATAAATATGTGCAGGCTCTTGTCCCACAATAAAAGGAAGGCAATTCAAGTAGCTTACGTCTGACTCTCATTATATGAATGTTTTCAAAAGCTGTGGCCTATCTCGACGTGAGATACGGCTCTCGTTCCTCGCCCAGCTCTGAAGGGAAAAGAGAAGCCTGGCCCCTGTACTTCCACCTCCCAACAGCCACATCCCTTTTCCCACAGCAGTGGTAAAGGGAGATACTCACAGGGAATTCCACCAGCACTTACTGAAAGCAACTGGAAAGGCTCCTCGAAAGTCCAAGAAAAACGAGGTCTAATTTTCCTTACTCGAAAACCTACAATATTTAATTCTCCTTTTGTACCTTTATTCCTCTGAAGTTTTCTTGAGAAATGGTAAAAAAATTATACAAAAGAAGTATCTCTATTCTTTTGAGATTTACAAATCAGTCAGTTAGAAAAAAAAAAAAGAGGTTGCTTACTGATAAAAATTAACTGACAGTATTTTTACTCACCAATATTTTTGACTTCATGTTTAAGGATTTGGGGCTGGGGATCAGATTTGGGTACACAGCACAACAAGACACAACTGAAGGCTGGCACATTAAACCCGTGCAGCGAGCATCTGCCAACTGTGCAGACAACCATAAACCTGTCATTTCCTGATTTTTTGAATACTTTAACCTCATAATTCAAAGTGTTGGGTGGGATCCAATTTCCTTAATTTGGCTGAAATTATAAGCAGTTGGACCCCAGGGAATAACGCAGTCAATACAGTATCACCACCTAAATGCTCCACTTGATAAAATAAAGAGAAGACACCTCTGAAGACCTGTCATCCACTACCTCTGACACCTTCTGAACAGATCAGGAGAAAGAAAAAGACAATTCTAGCATTAGTCTGTTGATCAGAGCTCTCAGCTGGGATATAAAATGACATGTCTTGAAGACGTAACTCCTCCAGTCAAGAGGAACAATCTAAGCAGCAGCCCCTACTCCATCTCCAGCCTCAAAGCTGAAGCAGAGCCTGAAACACAGATGCTTCAACAAACTGCACAGCATCAATATTAGTATGACTAATTCTAATGTTACAAAGGAGTTCCACGTTTTCCCCCTCCCTTCCTCCCACACACCAAATTTAATCCTTTGCTGTACAGACTGCAAACCAGGGGCACTCTTGTGAAAAGTCTCGTTAAGTGCCCTGCTTTTGTGCCTCCAATTAGGGCAGCTCACGCCCACGGCAGATGGCAGAAGGGCTGCCACCAGCAGCTGGACAGCCAGCTACCAACACTTCTGGTCACAGGTTCTCGATGTGTTCTTGACTCTTCAAAATAAAGGATATCCAAAACAAAGGAAGGTCACAGCATCCTTAAAGCAGTCAAAATTAAGGAGAGGGGAAAAAAAAAAAAAAAAGATTTTGCATATTAAGTCCAAACTAAGAAGACTTGAATGGTTGCACCAATTTATACAGGGCAATGCACTCACCCAAGTGAACAGGAGTGGTCATGCCTGTGGAGTTACAACCCTGCACCCGTTTCCAGTTTAACAGCCTGATAATTGTATTTTGGGTTAACTGTAGGAATAAAATGTGTCTGTTGACAGCCATCAAGGTAAGTTTTGTTATCTTTACAAATTATCTGTGCTCTTCTGGAAGATGAAGATCACTTGAGGATTCAGCCTCTTACTCAGACTGTCAACTTCTTTCTCAACAGTCTACAGACAACTCATGGGTGACAGGTCACCACATAGCTTTCCCTTTTCCCTGAACTTTTTAATTTGATGTTGTACATTTTTAATAAGTCAGACAACATGTGTTTAGACGTCATCAAGTTAGTAACAGGTTCTCGGCCTCATCTTGAGAATAAAGATTTAGTCACAGATTTAGCTCAAAATCCTTTTTTTCTCCTTTATTACACATGAGATAGCCACGCATTTGACTTTTCCATCTGCAAGAGGCAACTGGATTACAGAAGTGTTATCCTGTTGGATTTTTAAAACTCTAACTGGGTTCTACATTTATTATCTTCTTGACAAGTTATTTCCATGCAGAAAGCTCAAGATATCTAAGTGTGCATGTATGATATATACACGTCCTGTTGCCTGTACACAACACGATATGTCTGAGAGCTATGGTTAGCTAAAAAGAACATTAAAATGTTATGAAAATGACAATGAGAGAGGGATAAAATGTGACTAATTGTCTTTACTTGTTTTTCTGCACCTCTCTCTCCGCTGTAGGCCTGTTTTATGATGCAGTTATTGCTCAAATTCTTTTCCTGCCTTCTTTTCATAAGTCACTGTCGTTGCCTTAATGCTTTATCAGATAAAAGTGACTGTCCTAATTAACTGAAGAGACCAAGTGTGACTTATGGAGCAAAGCAGAATCATGGGACCCAGAGTGACAGCTCTGGAAACCTGTGCGCCTGATTTCCATGGCTACGGAGACCCAAATACCTTGTAGCACCCCAGAACAAGGAACAGTGACTTCTGAAGAACCAGATTTATAAATATCTCAAGATACGGTGGAGAAGAAGGGGCAAGAGAAAAAAAAAATTGGTCGTGTGCAGAGCAAAGAGACAACCACCTCTTATTCTCATTTATAGTAGAACCGAGGTTCAGGGCATTGTCAGATATATGCAGCTCTCATCTCTGTGCATCAGCTCCTGAAGACCTTCATAAACCTTCTCGCTATTCCCATTTACCCAAATTTAGTGAAAATGTGTTTCTCAGGAAATGCTAAAAAATCTTACTCTGGCATTTACAGTTCCTTCCTTGAAAGAAGTAGAGCTCGGAGGCACAAAGCAGAGGATGCTGCAAGCCTCTCAGCTGCTAAAGAAGTAAATGATGAAGTTCAGGAAATTATTTTGGAGCTCAGCACCCACTTCAGCATCATGAGAAACAAATCTCCTATGTTTAAAGCCCATATATAGAAAGCCACTTGCCTCCAAAGTAAAAATGAAGATTTTTTTTTCTACAGGAACCCCTTGCAGTACTAAAAGGCTGCCAGTATTCAGACAATTTTAGGCTGAAACAAGCATATCACACAGGTCCATTAAACTAGAATGCCAAGTCCAGATAAGCACTGCAATAGAATTGTCTTCTCAGAAGTCAACTCAACCATGTATCAATAGAAAACAATCATCACACATTTAAAAATTAAGTCATTTAGCTAAGGCAGAAATGTGTGTGTGTAAAAGAAAGGATAGAAGATATTTAAGAAATGAGTACAAGCATGTTAAATCTATATTCGACTTAATTATTGGATAAAGGAGAGGATTATGTTTTCCTCTTTTTAGAAACCTTCCTGGTTCCTCATCTGCAAACACATTTGTTGCTTTCAACGTACTCCAGTTATATCCTAATTTTAGGGGCCGCTGCTCAAGAATTATGGCAGCAAGCAAAGCATCAGGATATATCTGAATGTGGCAGAGACAACAAAAAGAACAATAGAGTCCACGGGAATAGTCTTCTTTGGTAGAAGCCTTTGGGGTTTAAGTAACTTTATCAGCATTTCACACTGTTGCTTCTCTGCCACAAAAAAAACCACTGTATTAGGTAAAAAAATAAATAATGTCCCATTTAAAAAGAAAACTCCAAAGCTTGCATGGTGTAGTTCTTGAGCTTTGCCACTTCAGCTGACTTCGTACGCCCTCTCCCCCTGCCTCTCATTCCTACCTTTTTCCATCTCTATCATGACAATACGACACAAAATGACTGGAAAAAAACATTCTATGGCTGTAGTGAAATTGCCCATTTATTTGCTCTTGCAAAAACAAAGAAATTCACCAAGTTAATAAAGTGTGAATTAACTATAAGAAGCCAGCTGAAGAACAGTAAATTTAATCTGTGTTAAGATGATAACTGCAGAATTCCCTTGTCTTTGCAATGTATTCCTCAACACTGCTCAATGAGAAAGTTGCCATGGGCTTCACGCCCTTTCTGCTTTATGTATGCAACCTTAAATTCTTCCAGTTTCTCCTTGTGCAGTAACATGTTATCCACATAAATACAGAATTTTCCAAATTCAGCAAAAGGAAAAAAATAGCAGAGCTGGACATACCTGCTGATAGAAAAAATTTAGAGTTGGTTTGTCCTCAGTGAACTGGTTTAGAAATCCTTTCGGCAAATATCGAATTCTCAATTCATATCTGAAAAGCAAGAAAAAGAAAATTAAACTAGTGAGACAAAAACAACAATCGAGATTTCCTCACAAATAAAGATGTCTTCAAATATTCTTAAGGATAAAATCAAAACAAACAGAAAACTAAAGGAAAATTTCCTCTTCTGACTACTCAGAGAACTAAACTGGAATGTAGCACCTGACGTTTCCTAAGGATGTTTACAAAGGATCTTTGTAATGGAAGCAAACACTGTAACACTGCTGCCTTCCCCAAGCTTCAGTGAGGACTGAAGCATCAGGACTTGAAGCAGATAAGCTATCAGGTCCAGATCCCTGGGAAAGAAGGCCCCAATTAGGTGAGAACAGCAGATGAGGGGCCAAACCACTGACAGGACTCCTTGGCAACAGCTTTTATCTTTGGTTATCACAAGCATGGTACTTAAAACACAGGCCCTACTGCTCCAAGTAAGAGTGGCAACCAGTGTTACTCACCAGGGAGCCACATCCTACAGACAAAACAAGGGCTTAACTCAAGGAACACAATCATCCGACCCCAGTCCTTCTCTGACCAAGTGCTGCAATACTCCCCTCTGAATTATTTCAAAGCTTTTGAAGGGATTTAGCTGTGAAAAGGTTTCCTACATCCTCATTCATCATGAAGATGCATGCAAAAGCCAAATGAACCAGTTTTCAATGCGAGTCATATTTTTCAAGTAACTAATACACCATGGAGTGAGGGAGATGCAGAATTAGTCTTGATCCATGACCTGTATCAGATCTGTAGCTCTGTGTGTCCTGTACTATCAGCCCATGACACTTGCCACGCGCTGCACGCTTCCTCCTCTAACACATTCCTGCAATGAAACTCTGACAAATGTTCTCATCCCTCTGGGTGTGCCCATCCAGCATAGCCCAAGTACAAAACCCTTCACAGCCCTTCCCCAAAATGAGTATATTTAACATTCTGCTCGTGATGGCGAGAGCAAACACTGCAACACTTCAATCTGTTGGTTTCAGCAGGCCACGGACTTCTTTCAGCAAGTGACTGGGCTGCCTGTAATCAAGATTTATACAGGGATATGACAAAAAGTTACTAGGAGTTACAGCTGCTTAGGATTCCACTGCCAATGGAGGTTGTCAGATTCTTCTTTGCTTTAAAATAGCTGTAAACACATTGTCCTTTTAAAAATCATTAAATTAAGGAAAACATTTAGGAACTGCAAACACATGCACACACACTGTACAGAAACTAGGAATACTTTGACTTTTTTTAATAGTATAGCAAATTTATTTCATAAAGGAAAACGTACGTCGATCTCCTTGCGCACAGAAAACACGTTCGTAGAGTCTTCAGGGTGTAGGACACACAAGAGAGGTGGAGAACACCTCAAAGAGGACAGATGTAGATTGGACACTTGTTACAGTGATTGTTCCTTAAGCTTTTTGCTTGATTCCAGAGACACTGGAAGAGGTTGCCCAGAGAGGCTGTGGATGCCCCCTCCCTAGAAGTGTTCAAGGCCAGGCTGGATGGGCCTTTAAGCAACCTGGTCTAGGGCAAGATGCTCCTGCCTGTGGCAAGGGGGTTGCATGACACAATTCTCAGCCTGCAGAGACTGAAGTGATTAAACGTATCCATATAAAAAAATTAGTTGATTGCTATTTTTTTTTCCTATTTTATTTTTATAACCCAATACCTTCTACATTTTTAAGATTACACCCAACACTGTTCCCTGAAAACTGTCCTTATGGATTTGTCATTTCCCAGGTGCATTTTCTCCTGCTATTTTCTCCTTGTCCTTTACCTCTTTCTATTCTAATTCCTTTCCATAGCAGCAGTTTTCACATCACCTTTCCAAGCCTCACTGCAGCGAGGATCCAACCTTTGAGCAAAGAAAAGCTGACTGACCTGACAGTTGAAGGGCACTGGCTAACTGGTTGTCCCCAGTGCAGCACCTCCCAGTTCACTAAAACAGTTTCCTCCCTTCCCATCACAGCTGCACTTTATCACACCACTAGATGTTAGTATAAAATCTGGTACCTATTTTATTATTGCTGTGATAAATCTTTGTGAGGGACTGGCAAATAGATGGCAAAGGTTGATGTGCAGCTCAAGGGTATTACAATGGCACAAGGAATTTATAAAGCAGACACTCAAGTCAGCTAAGGACAATTCAGATTGTCTTGGAAAGTCATTCTTGACGTGCAAGTTTTCTCATCCTGTTTCCTCCCTGTTGAGGAGAGGGACTGAGAAAGGGTGCTGCCAGCCAAGGTCAGCCCACCACAGGGGCACCCAGTGCCTGACCACAGGGACCTTCTCAGTCCTGAAAATGTTATGAAACAATTAATCTGTTGCAGACAACTTATTTAGTAATACATACTGAAGACAGGGTTGAATTTTCACACTATACAAATGAAAAGAATCCTTTTTTCATCTCCCAATGTACTAAGAACAAATATTGACAGGCAGTCACTCCACACCACCTCTTTTCCTATTTTTCAGTCATTCTATAAGCTAAAAATCAAGAGACCATTCAGGCCTGAAGAAATGCACGTGGAACTGATCTCAGACCTTCAGCAGAGTACATACTGTCTCTGTCACCCTGATCTAGACTACGATGTAGAACAAACACAACCTTACTCTCTGGTATTAAAAAAGCATATAGGAAAAGCAACCTTCCTTCTTTACAGGGATTTGTCTTAGCTGAGGAGCTGTGAGAAGTACTCCTGACTGTAACAGCATCTCATGGGAAGATCAGGTAAGGCAAAACAGCTTGACTGGGAGAGTCACTGACAGTGACCTTCATTACCTATTTATAAACTAATCTCTGACTACACCTATGGGAATGGAGAAGCTGATTTCATAGGCAAACTCAAGGATGGGCTTCATTTTCAGAATCCTCTAAATTTAGTGTCTTTGAAGCACAGCCAACTGATGAGGATGACAAGTCCCTTTCTCACAAACCAGGTCTACTTGATTGCTTCCCTAATGTCTGACAGAACCAGAAGACCACTATTCTACTTGCTGCTCTGCAGTTAGTGGAAGTAAAAAAGAAAGAATGATCCAACTCTTAATATACTGGGGCACTGAAATAATACCACCAGCTACAACCGTGTGGGTTTCTTCCAGCAGGTTCCAGTTCAGTTCACAAAAAGGAATGAAAAGGGCAGAGAGAGGAAGAGCCTTGTGTGAGTTTAATGAAGTGAATCAGCTTGCTGAAGGATTAGACAAGCATTAGGGCTCACAGAAGAAAAGGACCGAGTAACTGGAAGCAAGAGAGAGGAGAGGACAGACTGCAGAGAGGAGAGGTGCAGAGCTGTTAGATCAACTCAGCTCACTGAATCGTTCCACAGGTGGTCTGGCCCTTGTGCCAGTGCCAAGGCCACTGCAGCTATCAAAGCTTACAGTAGACCACTGCTAAGCACTGGGGCCTTTTTTGGAGTGTCTGCTACCTGTTGGAGCCAAAGCAGGAGTGTCACCCTGTTACAAGGACCTGCTTTACCTACAAGCCTTACCTACAGAACCAGAAGGTGCCTCAGGGTTCCACACCCTGCTAGCCCTAGTCCACCAAACTGTACAGACATAAAGATGAAGGTGAGGGATGAAGGCTCCTTCCCCTTTCTCCCTTGTGCCCTTGGAAACATCCAACCATCCAAATACTACTACTACAACTGAAGGGGAATTTCTTCACTAACGCATGCCTTGCTAGCATAAACACTCAGAGGAAACCTGAAGCAAACCAATCCCCTCCAGTCTTTATTGCCTTCCCATCAAAATACCCTGGGACTTTGTATTTCACTTGTCATTTGGCATCATCCTGCATGCACAGCTACACAGGCCTTCATACAAGCAAATGCTTAAGGAACAATTAACAATTTATGCTAATGTAAGATAAACCTAACAGCAGCAGTGTCACTGGAATTCAGTAATGAGCACAATTCTGACTGCATTTGAAAGAATACAGTTATTCTACAGCAACCACAAGGAATTGCACTCAAGTTATACAATGCTTCTGCAGTGCTAAACCTTGTATAACTCAAAGAAATAAAACACTATTACCCAACGTGACATAAACCACAGCAGACTCCAGAATACTTATTATCTGAACAAGCTGCTACAAACAAATCAGCAAGCAGTTACAATAATTATAACTCTGATCATTTTTGGCACCATGATTTGGATGCGTTTGGAATTTTCTGGTGCTGGATGGAATTACCTTCATTGCCAGAGATTAAGAAGGATATCTGGTTTCATACAGTTAACTGGCACAAACATTCAAGTAAATGTACAGTGAAGATGTAGGCAGGGTCAAGAAAAGGCTGCTGCCTGACCTAAGTGCCAGTCCTCCTCCTTTGCAGGAAAAAAGGAAGCATTAGGTCTTCACTGATTTTTATTTAAAAGAAAGAGGGAACTTGACCACCAGGTAGTTCAAACCTTTGCCATCTCTTCTTCTGAGTTCTATTTCTGAATGCTGTGAATATACAGCCCTTTTAATTTAGATTATTAAAAAACCTCCCACAAACATCACATGAGAGGCAGTCACTGGCTTATTAACACTATAGGAAGCTTTTAATTTAAGAACCATTCCAAGACTTCTCCCCCTTTAATGATCTAAATATTTTTACAAGTACTGTCATATGATCTTAAACACTCTGTGTTATTACAACACTGCTATTACAAATATGACAGCAGCATTTTGATGACACACAGCAAATCTCTAGGGGTTTAAAAGGTATGTCAGGCTGCATGGATTCGATAAAACATTAAATGACACTCTGGAAAGGTATTGAATAATTTACATCTTATCATAGCTCTTTCCTGAGTATTTTATGCAATTCCTTGCCACCAACTTCAAAACAATCCTCTAACTTCTCTTTTAAAACTGATTAACTTTGTTCTACAACGTGAGTTGCACCATGAAATGAAATTTTAACTGGCACTTGCACACTATTTAACAGATTTCCACAGCAAAAATTATTCACACCTTATACACCTCACTACTGTCACAGAAAGGATTCAGGAGTCCCCTATTTCCCTAGGCTGCTATTTCACACTATGATCAATGAAATTTTTTTTGTCAGGTACAGAAGGAAAAATACTGATCCTCATCACAGAAAACAACAAAATGTAACATGCACAGAAGAAAGTGAAACATTTCTGAAACCTCAGTCTTAAATATTCTAATTTGTTTGAATTTGTTGTGTTTATTAAAATCAGGCCCCTAAAGAGAATTTATAAACTGAAGTCTGCCTGGTGTGACATCTGCTAGCATATAATAACTCAATTTGCAAAAAATTAAGTATAGACTGTTTACAACAAGTTTGCAGTAGATGTGTAGCTTTTAAAATAACTAGCAACTTCTGAGTAAACTGTGGTTAGGAACATAAACCACAGGAAAACATGCACAAGCCCCCTGCAGTGAACCAGTAACCATACTCATCTACTTGTTGGTGTTCCTGAGTTTAACACTATACTTGGTTTCTTGGTGATTTAAAATTCTGAGCTCCCCATCTTCTCTTGTAGACTTCTGTGTCTTTCAGCAAATAATTTCTACTTTTTTCTCTACCAGGAAAGTGAACAATCTTTCCCTCCTTCCTCTCCAGCCTACATCCTCTCCTGACCAAGCACCATCAGCTTACTCTGCTAAAAACCTGAAGAAAGCACAACCTTCAACAAAGCACAGGTAACCAAGTAACTGGCATCATGCAAATATCTCAGCATATGTCCCCAGGCTACAAAAAAAAAAAAACAGCTTCTGCAGTTACCTTTCTGTCCTTCACTGCTCCTGGTATAAATGGAGGAGATGGCAGTTAGAAGAAAGGCAGATGTCACTCATTGCTCTGGGCCTCAATTCATGACCCAATAAATAGATTTACAACTAACTGCAGAGGGATAAACGGATCTATTCACCTCATTTCACCCTTTTCAAATCCTATTTCTCACTTGCTCTACATATAAATACAACCAGTACTTATCAATATTTTTTTTATTATTTAAATAACAGGATTTATGTTTTTAAAATTGCAGTGGTGTGCTTATACCACAAATAGGAAGGAACATAATTTCTGGTTTAAAACTATTCAGGATGACAACACCTGAATGGGGCTGGTTCACTAGATAAATCACAGGTTTTGCAGATTTTCAGGATGTCTAGAAGATTTCTGTTCCCATTTTAGGCCTCCTAAAAATCCCAGGTTACACTTATCTGTTTGCAGGAAACCCCTTACAACAACAAAAAACCTCTTCAGCAAACAAAACATGCTTACAGGTCTTTGTAAAAAGTTTGGTGGTCGTCCCCCAGACACCCTGTTCCACAGGAGGATCTTCCTTAGTAAAGCAAATTAGAGAGTGGTTCAAGACAAGGCAAAGATACTTATATGACTATTTTGACACTGAACAGATTTATACTCTTACTTCCATTCTTCTGGAGGGTGGGCTAGTTCAAATTTCTCTCTCACATTGGACACCCCCATGTCCAGGTGTAGCCAGTGAACCTCCTCAGACTGCAGGTGACTGAGCCGTAACCCATAGCAGGCCACATTTTTCACCTTGTGACTGTCCACAATCTTCTGAATTATGCCCTGAAACAGAAAAACACACACTCCTTATAAGCCAGGAAATGCAATATGTGAGTTTTTAAAACTGTACAGCAAGGCTAAAAAACTATAACCGTGTCATACCCTATATAAAATGCTAAGCAATAAATCAGATACCACCTTTATTAAGAATACTAAACTTATTAAATTTTAAGCTACTTCTTCAGACAGCCATTTACAACTTCTGAAATTTTACCAGCATGGCATCATAAAACATCACGTTTCCATGCGTGTTATCAGAATTCAGCCACGATTTCCTCCATGTAAAACAGGGTAACATGAAAGCAGAAATATAAAATGTATTTATGGATGAAAGTGAGATGTATTCCTTAAAAAAAAAAAAAACACCAATCCATCACCAGCCTTTAAAAGTCACACTTTATCTACAGCTGCAAAATCATCTTACGACTTTCATCCTGTTCAGTGCCCTGAGAGCCAGGATTTGGCAGGTCACACCACAGCCCCTTGGTTTCCTTCCCTCTCTTCCCACCGCTCGTTTTTTCTTGAGATTCAGGACAGATCCCTTACAAAATGGGGAAAGAGACAATTATTTGGGAAGATTCTCAACAAAACAAATGTCCTACTTGTTTGTCCTGAGGTAAATTTCAGAGTTTGAGGATCTTTAGCCTGAGAAAGGAACCTTTAAAAAAATAAAATCATAGCAGATTGTCTTCCCCCTTCTGTGTTAGACCATAGAAAGGGCTAACATGGCAACTAGAATTCCAATGTGTTAGTAGATCATGGATTAGCAACCTCTCAGGTGCACCCTGCCAGGCTGTCCTGCTCTTATCCAGATTAGAAAGTCAGCAGGAGATCAAAGCTGCTCCCTCTCAACCCAGTGGAACGTCAGGCTTGTCTCTCTGCAAGACAGCAGATCCCTCCCAGTACAGAGTTTAGAGCTCAGCAGGAGCACCAGCTATCACTGCTCCCAGATGCTTCTTCCAGGAATTCATTGTTCTTTGCTTCTGACCCTGTAATGGTCTGAACATTTCCCACTGAAACTGCTCATCTCTGAGTGTCTATGTACATACATACATGTATATGCACAAGCTGCTGATTCTTTCTCAGATTTTCAGAAAACACCCATGTGTAGCCAGTGGTAAGTTCTGCCAGATTCAGAGGTGGGCTACTGGAGCCAGGCAAAAGTTTTTTTCTACAGGACACTGTTTCCCAAAATTTATTATTTCATATCCCAAATAAATTAAGAACCTGATTCTGCAAATTAAGCAAGTGGAAAACTAACTGCAAAAAGAGAATTAAGGAAGCACTGAATCTGAATAGAGGGGGCAGATGACACGTGTAGGAGTGGCATCATGTGGTGAGGAGATAGTGAGCTGTTAGATCAGCTCACACATCTTACCCAACTGCAACCTCTTCTGTTCCAGAAGCAACACAGTGCCTAGTGAAACACACACACCAAAAATCCTTTCAAGCTTACAAGAAGGGAACACAGACCATGTTTAGTAAGTTCATGGAGTCTGAGTCACAAGAGGTTCCATCAAGCCAGCACCCTGTCTCCAACAGCAGCATCTGCAGCAGTACCATTTGCTTCAGTACCAGCAGTGCCTCCCAACACCCTTGTCTTCTCCTGTGCCCATCCACCAGTGGTGAGCCCAAACGTGAGGGAAGATGGACACGAAGAGCAAAGCATGCAGGATGCTTGCAGAGGACTGCTATCACATGGGACCACGACTTCAAAGCACATGGGCACATCCAAGCTTTCAGGTGGCACTACCAGCTGGCAGCACCATGCAGACTACCCAGCAAGCACCGAGTCCTGGCAGCCAGAACGTGCCCAAGTTGCTGGGAGGAATGTCTGATGCCAATGCAAGGTAGGCTGGTCAGACAGCTGAGGAAGGCCACAGATGGGTGCTGAGCAGGCGAGCGGGGACACCAGGCAAGCACAGATGACACCTCCCTCAAGCACCCTCCCAGCCTCTGACTATTTTTATCCCAGTGGATTTCCTGAGCCAAGCACTGCTTCTCTTGTCATCAGCCTCCAGTGGAACTGCTCCAGTCACTCATCCTGTCTCCTCTGAAAGCAGTTAACTTCTTGCAACCTCCCCCAGCAAGCTCCAAAGGTCTGTTACCAGGTCAGTGAATGGTTTTAAATCTGAATTAAATGTATTGACCACAGCACACGAGAATTGGTTAAGTTTGTTTCTTGCCTGTATTTAAGGGTCTTTGTATCAAAGACTGCCTGCAAAGGAGAAGGGTTCTTGTATCCCAGGAAACACTAACAACCCCCAAGTACTCTCAGAAGGGACAGAGGCCATTCAACCTCTTCTTCACCCAAGGGACAATCCCTGCTTAGTTAGCAAAGCCTAACATTTTGGCAGGCACGCTCTCCTCTGAAGGGAATGCTCTCCTAGGTGCATGCAAACAGAAGAGATGCATTCATTCTCCTCTCTTTCTGCACCCTGCATGAAATCTGTAACATGCAGTGTTTGTTTTGGGGAACCCACCCCTTCCCCTGTCTCCAGGGCTGCTGGCTGTAAGGAAAATGGGGCTACGTGTTCTTAAATGAGTTAGGCCTGCTGTGATAAGAAATGCCTTTGGAAAGAAAAAAAATTAAGGCAAAATTATCCATGACCAGGAACCACGAAGAATATTGATGCCTAGGTCTCAACCAAAACCAATAGTATTTACTCAGGAAACAATCAAGCCGGACATCTCAGAACCTCTCCCATTTTCAGGTTGGGATTTCAAAAGATCTGAAGAAGTTAGGTATCTTAATTCCCACCAAAAGCAAGTGAGAACTTAAAAATCTTCTATCCTTTTTATATCACCAATCAGTTCTAAACCTGTCAGAGAACCACAAGTAAATAATAATAAAAAAGTAAACGTATTTTCTACATTTTATAAGAAGGCCAGCCCATCCCTTCTGGCCTGGTAGTTGGTATCACCCAAGAAAACAATCAGCAGCAATTAGTACAATACTGCAACTCAAGAAAAAGCCACCTTCAACATAAACATTAAGGAGATAGTAGCAATGGTGCTAAGGAGGTCAAAAGCAAGTGTTTGAAACTAAGGTTCTAAAAACATCTGTATGCCCCAAAAGGAAGAAGTTAAGTTTTATGAGAAATAATCACATTAATTAGTTTTTCTTTTTTGTTTAAGAATGTCACAGAGCTTATTCCAGATGCTAACAAACCACAGCCAGAATCAAACAACGGAGAAGCACGGAAATGTGGTGATCACAGAATGCATTGGGTTGGAAGGGACCTCTAAAGGTCATCTAGTCCAAGCCCCTGCAGTGAGCAGGGACATCTCCAGCTAGGTCAGGTTGCTCAGAGCCTCATCAAGCCTGACCCTGAACATCTTCAGGGATGGGGCCTCCATCACCTCTCTGGGCAACCTACTCCAGTGATCTATCACCCACATATTAAAGAGCTTTTTTCTAATGTCTAACCTAAATCTACCTTTTTCTAGCTTTAAACCATCACCCCTCGTCCTGTCGCTACAAACCCTTGAGACCAGATCCTCCCCAGGGCAGAGCAGAGGGGCAGGATCCCCTCTCTCCATCTGCTGGCCACGCTGCTCTGGATGCAGCCCAGGATGGTCCGGGCCTTCTGGGCTGCCACTGAGCATTGGTGGCTCATGTCCAGCTTCTCATCTCCTAGAACCCCCCAAGTCTTTTCCCACAGGGCTGCTCTCTACCATGTCCCCTCACCAGCCTACACTGGTAACACTGGTTGCCCCAGCCCAGGTGCAGGACCCTGCACTTGGCCTTGTTGAACCTCATGAGGATCACCTGAACCCACCTCTCCAGCCTGTCCACATCCCTCATCATTTGAGACATGAAGACCCTCAAAATGGCTGGTCTGCAGGAGAAGCCTCATCTATTTCCTTACTTAAGTTTACTTTATTAATAAACCAGAGACGTTGAATTTTAAAACATTTAGAGCCACACCTGCAATCACCATAAGCCAGCATAACATCAGTGTTGCCCACTCACCAGCATGGAAGCACAGCATCTAAACAGCACAGAGAGGTGCCCTGCAGCAGGACAGGGTCTGTTTTATCTGGCTGCTACTTTCAAACAGCCCAAGATTGATTGCCAAGACCTTCACTGGCACCATGGCCATAATCAGGTCAGTGTATTTAACGCTGATGGGGTAGCACACACCACACAGAGTCTCCTGGGGTTCTGGACAGCCCCCACAGACCGAGCGGAGACGCTGGGAGGGTCAAACAAAGCCACCGCCGCCACTCCGGGCTGGGTGACAGCTTCTCTGGCTTTCAGTCACCCTGTGAAGAGCCTTGCCAGAAGCATGCCTGATGTTCTCTGTGGTAGTGAGAAGAATGCTTAATCAGAAGTTTCCAGACAAGCACTTTAACTGCTTAACCACTGCACAATAGCGGCTGAAGCATCCTGCTGAGATCCGTCAGGACAATCTTTTAACTGGATGCACAGCCAAAGACATCTGGAATCTCTCCAAACTCTACTACAACCAGAATTTTAGCTCAGGAAGCTCCTCAGATGCATTCCTGAGCAGAAAAAAGAAATAAAAAAATGAAAACAAACCCAACAACCAAAAACAGGTAAGGAACACCAAAGCTTCCATCTGGATTACAATCTTACGACCTCAAATTAATCAGCTAGAAATACTCATAGAAGCACTTGACTCCAGCAGGTATGAGATTATGAGATCTCTCTTTGGGTGTACACAGGATACCCACATGGATATAAATTTCTCTGAGTTTTCATGCATCTGTTGTCACTCTCATAAATACCCCACAACTGTAAGGAACTCACACAACCCTATGCCAATTGAATGTTGTTCACTGTAATCACATTGACTTTAATTAGGCTTCCAGAGCTAACATTTACACTCTGAACATTAAACAGGACAGTACAGCTGAGCAAAAGAGAATGGGAAACCCTTGGAGGTAAGTGGTAGGTCAACCTCTCCCCTTCCCTTTAACCCACAGGGAAGAAAAAAAAAAGCTTTTTCAGGGGCTGGAAAACTGGGTAGCACTCATTTATACATGTTTGTCTAAAGAATCCACAGTTACTCAACAGAACTAATTTTAAAAATAGATTAGTGTTTGTCCTAAATTAGGAGAATGTGTTCAAAAATAGAATATACAGTACAGTATATTTAGGAGGCTGTTGAAAACTCAAAGCAGAGCAGAAAAAAGCTGAAAGACAGAAGATGCCCTTAGGCTCTCCCAGTATGTACCAATAAAACCTTGAGCTTCTGAAAATGAGTGAAACCAAACTGCTTGCTTGTAAACTAACAAAGCTTGTGTGCTACTCTGAATAAATTCTAGCAGGAGTAACACACACAGTGTGAGTAGAAACCTTATTTCCCTGTTTCGTAGGAAGGAGAAACTGTCCTGCACTACAGAAAGTCTTTAAGCAGCATCTCTGACATAGGGACATGGTGTTGATGTTTGTAAAATCCTTCAGATATGTCAAATGTTGTCACTCCTGGAGAGAGATTTATATGTGGACCTTAAACAGTTGGACAAAAGCAAACTACAAAGCTCTAATGCAAATTAATTTCTGCAAAAGAAAACCCCATGCCCTCAGAACACCAAAACATGGGTTTATCCTCTGATGAAACCGTCTAACCTTCAGAGAGAGAAGCCTACATCCCTCTTTTTCCCATTATCATGCTACCTTCTCTCTCCTGCACTGATCCATCACATGAATAAATAGGCCAGGGAACTGATGCAGGTGAACAAGAACCCTGTAACTAAGTCCAAGAAATACATATTGGAACTGCAGCCTGAAACCAGGTTGTTCTGGTGCCTGGGATTTTGTCACCGTGCAAGCCCAGAGACACCATCAACTCAAGCAACACATCCAAGTGCCTCAGCAGCTTTCACACTTCAGCCAGACATAGATCAGTCACTCAAGTACCTCTCCACACCCACAGGTCATCCCACAGGGAACCTCTGAACACTGCCCAACAGCACTGACAAAGGCAGAGCCAGCACAGCCCTGCTCCCCAGCCTCCTTGGCCCAGTAAGAGGCAAGGATGGATCACTCTTCTGACCCTACTGCATGCTGCCAGAGCTCCCTAATTTTAAATTTTGACAGTAAGTTTTGTTTTCCAGACACTTAGCATACAGAACTCACTGTCCCCATCCTCAGTTGCACCTGCAAGGTCTAGGACCTTCCCTAGATGCAGTCCTGTATGGCTAAACTCTAATGCAGGGTGTGCTCTTGACAAGGGGGAAGCTCTGATCTTCTCTCCCTGGTGACCAGCAACAGGTCATGAGGAAATGGAACGAAGCTGCATCAGGGGAAGTTCAGACTGGACACTGGGAAAAGATCCTTCACTGAGAGGGGTGGTTAGTCACTGAACAGGCTCCCCAGGGAAGTGGTCACAGCACCAACCCTTTCAAGAGTTAAGGAGTACCTGGACAACGCTCTTAGTCATATGATTCAGTCCTGCGAGGAACAGGGAGTTGGATTTGATGATCCCTGTAGACCCCTTACACCCTGAGATATTCTATGACTTGAAGCCACCTATGGATCTAGGTGTTTTCAGAAGAATGTCACAGGTTTATTTATATTGTTTTTAAAATGGTATTTTACATGTGTGTTTCATCTGAGGATATCAAGAATATTTTGCACAAGTAAAACAGGCATTCTAAAGATCTGTTACAGTTAGTCAAATTATCATAGTACCATAAAACTCCTTTTTTATACTGCTTACATTTCCAAGTCCATAATTTTGAGTTCCCAGTACTGTTTCCAAGTTCTCAGAAGGGAGGACACACTCAGCAACGATAGAACTGTATTGTACCTTGCATGGCAAGGTTTTGGTAGCAAGGTGGCTACACAGGTGGCTTCTGGGAGAAGGTGCTAGAAGTTTTCCCCTTGGTCCCACAGAGCTAATGCCAGCTGGCTCCAAGAGGGACTTGCTGCTGGCCAAGGCTGAGCTGATCACCAAGAGTGGCAGAACCTCTGTGTTAACATAGTTAAGGGAGAAAAAAACCACAGTGCAATTGCAGATGGAAAGAGGAGTGAGAGTACGTGAGAAATAACAGCCCTAAGGATATCAAGGTCACCGAAGGAGGAGTGGGAGAAGGTGCTCCAGGGGCCAGAGCAGAGATTCCCCTGCAGCCTGTGATGAAGACCATGGTGAGGCAGGCTGGCTCGCACCCCCCTCCCTCCAGCCCATGAAGGTTAATGGTAGAGCAGATATCCACCTACAACCAACAGAGGATCCCATGCCACAGCAGATGGAGGCACCTGAAGGAGGCTGTGACCCCACTGCAAGCCTGTGCTAGAGGTGGCTCCTGGAAGGACCTGTGGACCTATGGCCAGAGAAGCCCATGCTGGAGCAGGTTAGCTGGCAGGACTTGTGACCCTGTGGGGGACCCATCTGGAGCAGTGTGTTCCTGAAGTACCTCACCCCATGGAAGGGACACATGCTGGAGCAGTTAGTGAAGAACTGTAGCCCATATGAAGGACTCACACTGGAGAAGTTCATGCAGGACTGGCTCCCATGGGAGAGACTCCACAGTGGCACAGGATAAGTGTGTGAGGAGCCCTCCCCCTGAGGAGGAGTAAATGGCAGAGATGATGTGTGATGAACTGACTGCAACCCCCATTGCCCGTCCCCCTGTGGCACTGAGAGAGAAGGAGCTAGAGAAATCAGGAGTAAAGTCAAGCACAGGAAGAAGGGACAGGTGGGAGGAAAGGGTTTTTTAAGACTTGGTTTTGTTTCTTATTTTCCTACTCACAAGGTTACTCTCAAGGTTGAGAGAATCCTTATTGTGTCAGGTACTTGGTAAGTGAATTGAGAATAAGCACAGTGAAACTCTGAAATCTGGGCTAAGTGATGGAAAGGATGGATTGTGCATACAGAATCCTTCAGACAAACTGATGACCAAGTCTGGATCCAGCTACACCTAAAATCCCCTCTGAGAAGGAGCTGAGAAAGCAAGGGGGTCCTTTCTGTATCTCATGACTCAATGAGAGGGTCTCCCTGACAGTTTCATCTGACTCATTATTTACTGCATACAGAACATGTCACGTGTGCCTTGCCAGCCAAACTTGCTAAACCACTGTCAGATTTATCATTAAACTTTGCTAAATCACTGTTGTCTATCAATAAACATGTTGCTGCTTCTCTCTCGTGAGTGAAGTACATCACTCCACCTGCAACAAGAAGAACAAAGAAGCAGTAACATCTGGCCCATCCCATGGTTGGAAACTGTTCAGCTTCTGGCTGTCTGGCAGTCAATCACAATCAGTAAGCTGTAGACCAGCTCTGCTCCAGACGAGTCACAGCATCTGCTGCGTTTTGTCCAGATACTGGGTCAAAATAAGGTGGGTTTAAAAATGGGGAAGAGACCTGGGAGGATAGAGATGAATGAGGGGAATTGTAGCTAGAAGTTAAGTCTTCTCAGTGACTGACAAGCCTCTTTGCCCTTTTTCAAGACAGGCAATATCCTTCTTGAGAAGTGTCTGGAAACCAGGAATGCTGCAGTGGACGATGAGGGATGCTTATAAATAAGGCCATTCCCTGGTGGTGCAGTAACATTTCAGTGCCAGCATAAACAGGCATTTCCTTCCTCCCCTGCCTTCTCAGTTGTGTCAATCTGCAAGGCAATGCAGCTGACAAGATTGCAGAACTGATCTGTATTAAGAACAGCACTAAAAAAATCATGCATTTGAACTGGGACTGAGTTTGCCAAATAGTCACAACACCTATGCCAGCACAGCTAAGGTGGTGGCATGAGAAGACCAACAGCAAGAAGGAAGCTGGCATGGCTGACAGAAGAAACACTTGTCTAACTAGAATATAATTTAAATTGTTGGGCTTTGCACTAGAGGCTCTTTCCATTCCTCCACCACAAACTGGACCACCAGTCAAATACTCAGGTCACCAGTATTCCTAGGTAGAAGTATAGCAACATGGTATGGATTGAACAGGAGAGGAAAAGTGGGGAAAAAGCAACCAACCAATACTAACACATTAAAGCAGTTTAATAAATTGCTTCAGTGATGTCTTGGCTGAATGTGCTTCAGTCCTCCTCCTCCTAAAATGTTCAAATTAGGGAACCGACTGGAATACCCAATCTTCTAACCCTGCACCCACACCTTCTACCTGAGAAAAAGATTCTGCAGGTGGGTAGGGAAGCTGATGAATCTGCTTTTTTCCCATGATGTAGGGATGGGACACAGCCAAGGTGTACTCCTTGACTTCACCTAAGGATGTTCTTTTTTTTTTTAAAAAAAAAAAAAAATTCAGCTTTTTGAGTTCTTCTTCTGCTAGCACTAACAAAGTCAACATCTCAGGGTGGTACTGCATAGAAAAGGGAGAAAAATACATCTGAACAATGAACAGGTTAAGAGAGCCCTGGACTTTATAACTTTATTTGTGGAAGACTGCTAATTCTAACCATGCTTCTCTCCAACTCCAGAAATAAGGACAAAGCTGACAGCCAGAAAGTTTTAATCCTATGTCTATCCAGGTTATTTTTCAGTCAGTTTTACAAAATTGGAAGAAAACAAACGTGTATGGTTATCAAGGTAAGATGCACGTGTGGCACTAACCTGGTTTGCGATTTCTGGTTCTTATTTCCACATAAATAATGGCATCTTCTCACAACTACAACTCCAGAATCAACTATAAGCTTTCAGGATTAGAGGTTTTCTAAAAAGTGCAATGGATGCAAGCTGGACACCTCTGGGGTTGGAATGCAGACCAGTGAGGAGTGGTCTACACTTCACCAAAAGCCATCTGTAAGGGCTCACACAAGGTTTCCAAATGTCTGTTTTCTAAAAAACCCAACCCCTCCTTAACCCCTCAATCTGCTAAATGCAGTACGCTCATTTCTCTACCAAATATGATTACAATTCTGCTTCAACCACATCTTCTGCAAACAGAAAGGTGATTTATTTGTAACTGCTGAGTAAGAAGCAGTGGCAGTGTTTACAAAACCAGGACACGGGGTGCACTTGAGACGAAAGAAATTCCATCTCAGCAACACCCACGTACTTGCATGCCACACCTGAGGCTGTGAGCAGGGCAGAGCATGCCCTGTATCCTCTTCAACCTCAAAGCCTGGAAAACCTTCTTTGTGAATATGCACGTAGGCAACACATCCAAATGAAGCCATACCAAAGTAAACAGGGAAGGTAAAAAAAAAAAAACTTTCTTCCTCTGGCAAATGCATGGCTAGCTCTACATGCACAGTAGGAGACCACTGTTTGCACATTCATAAAAGCCTTTTTTCCTTCCCCCTTTCTTCGTTTGGAAATGAAGCATGTCTTTAGTATAATACCAAGGAAAAAAGGGTAAAGGGAGCATGCCAGTTCTTTGAAACCCAAGAAAGCATTCCCAAGAATTGAAAAGCTGCCCTTGAATCCACTGCAGAATACAGACTCATCCCTCAGAGGAAACAGCTGCCTTTGAGCGACTAAATCCATCCAGAATAAGCAGAGCTCCACAGCCAGAAGTTCTCCTCAAAGCAAAGCCTACTTACAGCCACACTGGTGCCTTGGTCAAAGCTATTTCCAGTCAAATAGCAAGGAAACCATACCTCTAGTCTAGCCACTTAAGAGACTTGCAGAAAGCTAAGGTCTGTTCATCTGGGTTTAAGAACACAGGTTTCCCAAAGAAAAGGGCTCTCTCCCATGATGAAGGATTTGTATGCAAGGTATATAGCTAAAGCACTGTTTGCACTCTTAGGAAATAAATTTTTCTTTTTTTTTAAATGGAAAAGGGTCTTTCCTCAGTGCTTTGATTGTCAAACACATCCTTTCCAATGTCAAAGACGAACCTGACTTGCTTAGAAACAGAAGATGTTAGAAATAAATCAGGAAAGAAAATTCCACCCTCACTTCTCTTAGCATTAATGCATTCCACAAAATGCTTTGCTTTACCAGCACAAATACCTTTAATTGGCTCTTCTGGACATTTCAGACCAAGTCTGACTTCCTTTGAATACTGGAAAGGTTCCTCGGCTATAATCCCAGAAGCTGTGCTACCCAGGGAGTAGTCCTGGAAAACCTTCTTTTCTTTTCCTTTTAATTGCACAACTGTCTCAAAGCCCTTCACCTTTGGATATTCTTACAGAGCTCCTTGGAAACAAGCCAAAGGCCAAACCCAGCACCAGTCTGCTCAGTCTGTAAATCAGAAGGAACAGAACCTCTACTGCAGACTGTCCTCCACAAAAGGAAAGGGGGAGGTAAAATAAGGCATAAAAACCTTAAGGGCTATTTTCAT
This sequence comes from Merops nubicus, assembly GCF_000691845.1. NCBI lineage: Eukaryota > Metazoa > Chordata > Aves > Coraciiformes > Meropidae > Merops > Merops nubicus. Next base: position 78,518 of record NW_008591401.1, read on the forward strand.
CTGAAGTTATTCGGCTTGGTGGAACAGCAGTCATCCCAATGGAATGTAGGCTTGTGCTCCAACAGCAGTTTACTGTTTCTACAATAAATGTCAGGACAAGGTGATACATCAGTGCCAGATCTTTACTATGGAGTGCCTACACATTCAACAGTGTCCAAGTTTAACAAAATTTTAAAAGAGCCCCATCTGTTAAAAGAACAAAGTTTAACAGCAACAGATCACATTCTTCTTTATCAGGAATGAGGAACAATACAAAAATCCCATTACTTTTGGAAACAACCATCCAATTACATGTGCATGTAAGAAAACTAAAAATTAAGGTAAGCCTCAAGTAACTGCTACTTGCTTGTTCTTTTCAGCCTGCTTTTATAAAAGATATAAATTTTTTTGCTTAAAACAAGGATATGTTACTCTGCAAATTGAACTCAGCACTGAATTTCTTACAGGGAGTGTAAATTTTGGATCCTTAAAGCCCATAACCACAGGTATTTCTGAGCTGGAGAAACCAGAGATGTAATCTCTGCTTTTGTTTTTCAAGTTTCTACATATTTCTTTGGAAAGATAACCCCGATTTCAAGTACCATAGAAAGAACCCAACACATTCATCCACAGCAGGGGCTTGCAAGGTTAACAAAATACTATGATACAGTTTTTATTCCCTTGTACCAAGGAATACACTTCAAGGAAATGGATCAGCCACAATAGATTATTAAATTAGTATACTTAAACCAGAGTGCAAAGACGTTTCAAGTGGCGCCCAAAAAGCCCTATTCCATGTAAATTAAGTGTATGCTGTTCTATGGATTCTACACAGATTCTGTTCTATGATTCCAAAGGTAACAATTCCTGTTGTTGTACCTCTAAGCTGTCTGCTCATCAAGCTATCCTTGAACACAGATAAGAGCTTATTAAACAGACAAACAGACTTTCTGAACAACCCCAACTAAAACCCTTGAATTTCACAGGTCTGTGATCACTGTCACCAGCTCTGCTCCACTTCAGACTGCTGTCAGGTCTTCTCATACACAGCCATGCTAGAAACTAAGTGGTAGGAAAGGAAGAGAAAATGCTCTAAACTCTTCAGTCTTTTTAACTTGGTTTTCTCTTGCACAAAGGAAAATTCAGAGTGGGCAGAAGGAGACAACAGGTCTCCCTAACTCTGACAACTCTCTCCCTTCAGCAGATTGCAGTCATCTTTGTAGTGGAAGTACCGTGCAGAGAATACAAATGTTGGAAGGACTGAGCAGATGGGCACCTACTTCTACACCAAGAACCTCACAGAAAACAACCCCGCACACCACCTACCACCAGGCAAGATTCTGCTCTTGCAGGGTAATTAAAAAACAATCAAACGACGAAGTTTTAAAAGCATCTGACATGTCAAATTGAGCTTTGTTTCAGTTTAAATACCACAACACCTCAAAAATTGGAAGAATAAGTGTAACAAACTGTAAGAAAGGTCACAGCATTAGAGAGTTGTGTGTTTCACAATAAAAACTGTTTTTTCATACATACATAATGTTTCCATGTACCTCTAAGATTGCAGACACTTAAAGTTATTCTTAAAAATATCCCAATCTTTGCATTCTTTTGCATAGACTGACGGACAACACTGTACAAATACAAGCAGCAGGTGGAGATACTACTACCAGGGAGGGGAAACAAGGGGACTTACTAGGGGGAGAAAGGACTCCAGATAAATTTCCCCATAGTTTAATAAAAAAAAAAAAAGCAATGTACACATTACATTTAAACATTTAAAACATGTAAATATACACATCTCACATTTAGAATTGTAAAAAATTATTTTTAAAACCCCTCAACATTCAAGGTGTCACTTAATGTGACCTTCATCCCAGCTCACACCTCTTGCCATCCTGCCATGAGATGTCACACAGGCGTCTGGGGAGCGTGAAGTCAAAGGTAAAAGTCAACTGACATATATCAACAGTGGTATCTAGACTGAGAACCCCTGGTCTAAATTTCAAGTTTCTATTCTGCAAAAAAGGAGCAGTGATCAGTTTTCACTTCTTTAAGATAACACACAATTACACATCAGGGCTTTTTGTTCTCAAGGAAAGCTCACAGCACTTAAAGCTTTTTTAGGAGTTACTCACAATATACAACAGGTAAAGCTTCTTTTAAAGCAAATCACAAAACTTCCGTGTGTTTGTTCCCAGATTTTCCCTCCCATGTTTTGAGCATGAAGTTAACAACTGATGCACAGAGGGGTGAGGAAGCCAAAGCAGACTCACTCGGACATCGGTGGCGTCTCCGTGCCGGATGATGCTGGCCCACGTCGCTGGCTCACTGCTGCTCTCAAAGTAGTGAAAAACCTTCAGGACTCGTTCCATGGCCCCTGGGGAACGCTCCATCCCAGTACTGAGGTGGGTCTTTGCACTTGAGCTTGGTGTGTGATTCAAGTTTGGATCAAGGTAAGCTGCTGCCATGGTTTTGCTAGATGCTAGGTATCTGTCATATTCTAGGAAAGGGAAACAAAAAAGACATTAATTTTTGTTATACCTGAATCTTACACCGATTCATACAACAGATCTATTGGAAATCCAGAGAAACTCATTTTTGAAGGACATTTAGTTGCATTTTTGGAGTATCCTTCTAAAACAATTACACCTCTACAAAGATAAAGCTACCCAGACGACTACCAGAGAAACTGCAAGCCCCTTGGAGCAAATGATCTGCATTTGAACACCACAATCTTTAACAAAAGTAGGATCTTTAGCAAAACTTCTTCCTTGGGTTCCTCATGATCTAACACAGGCCCCTGCCAAAGCCTTTGAGACCAAATAGCACCTTCCAGTTTTAACAGGAGTTCCCATCCCCAAAAGCTGCCAAACCTGGTCTTGCAACAAGCCTCTAAAGATCAGCACAAGGAAACCCTGACAGCCCAGTGACTAAGAAGTCACACACCAGCACCAGGCTCTACTGTTTAAGGCTAAGACATTGTCACATCACTTGTTTTGTGCTATTTTGGGAACCACTGCGACTCAAAACCATCCAGAACTAGATTCATTATTCACTGATAAACCACTATGAGCACCACTGCCTCTCCCCTCATCAACTAAGTGAGAAGTTTTATCATCAACTAAGTTTTATCATCAACTAGCTTGATTTCCAAGTGTGGTGGCAAAAGGCATGGACCATGGTATGAGTCTGCATCTCACAGAAAAAAGAAAAGGAAAAAGAAAAAAAATCTCCTCTTGGCTACTGCTGCAAATTACTCAGCCACAAGCAGATGGTGTCTGAGAAATCAATGCAGTACAAGAGAAAAAGAGCAAACACCACCTCCTCCCTTGCCTGACAGTCTCAAGCATCATTCCAGCCTGCTGGCTGGAAAGAGCAAAGAACTGCAGGGTTTGCTCCAGGGCTTGGACAAGTGCACCCAGCTGCCCGTACCTCCTCTTCCTCTCAGGGAGCAGTCAGTGGGGAGGCAGTTTTGAAAATCTGGAGATGTTAAAATAAACCTGATCTTTTTGGCATAGTGCTCTGAATGCCTTTCTGGTGGTAAAGCTGGCCTGCAAAAGGGGGGGGAGGAGAGCAAAGCTGCTCCAGTGCTGCTACTGAATGCCTGGGCTTTTTTTAGTTCATTCTGAGGTAGAAGAGGGACCCACACTTGCAGCTGGGCTCCTGTAACATCTGCTGTAACCCCTCAACAGAGCTTCAGCCACCCCACCAGCCTGCCACCCACCACGGTGCTCCGCTGGGCTCCCTGACAACCGGCTCAGGAAACCATCAGGAAAAGAAAAATGTAAAAAAAAAAAGGTGATTTGTTTTTCAGAATTAGCTTAGTTTTATAACACAGCTGCCTGAAGCTGCCACAGACATTAGACAAGAGGACAGAGAAACAGAAGGTGGTCAAGGGCAGGAGGTGAGACCAAGTAAGTAGCCTCCAGCAGCAGCTGGCCATTACACCACTTCACCAGTAATGTCAAAGCACACCGTGAGCTCAGCTAACAGGAATCCAGCCCCAGCAGTATCAAGGCTTAAAATCTTCAGACAGTAGATAACAACCTTTGCTAGAGGCTAAAACAGGACCTGAAGACTAACACAGTGATTTGAAGAGTCTACTTAATTCAGACCCACAAGATAAAGAGGAAGCAAAGAGCCCATCTGCACAGTGTGCCTTTACCTCTTGAATAAATAGCCGAATTGCATTCATCCCACACAACTCTAAGCACTTAAAACTGGCAGTACTGGGTCTGACAAAAGGCCTCTAATGTCAAGCCCTCAGGGAAGATGGTAAGAGTCAGCCAAGTAGACACTTGTCCCAAACATTGCCCCAGTGCCTGGCCAGGGACTTGCCCCACCTGCTAGTTTCATATCCCTGGTGCTTCTGTCTGAAAACTCAAATAAACATCTCAGCTTCTGTATCTTGCTCCTTCCTGGCAATCAATACAAATATATTAAGCCAACTTTAATGCCCACGTTAAAACCTTTCCTCCCATCCACCCCACACCAACAGATACAGATCTGAAGATGCCAGGAACCTCTCAGCAGTGCTGCCCTGGACTCTCCCTCACCAAAGGAGCTTGCGAGCTGCTCTCCTATAAACCTTGGCTTGAAAGCTGAAGCAGTTACAAAAATCTCCCCTGTAGCAGACTAATACCAGGACAACAAGACTGTACATGCTCCTCACTGCAGGGCTCCTCTCCTGTAAGGGTGAAACAGCCATCCTGAAACTCCAGATGTCGGCGGGGTGGGGAGCTCCACCAGGACAAATCTGCAGAGGTGAAGCCCTTGCACAGGGGTACTGCTAGGAATGAAGTGGCAGTTTGCAGGCTCAGACACAAGCCTCTCCTATGTTCTGTTGTCTCCTTCACAACAATCCACCTTACCCTCAAAGGCACTAAAAGAAATCCTGAACTCTATTTCAAGCTTATGGATGCAAACGGCAGGAAAATTTGCTACAAAACCAAAGGCAGATGAGCAATTTTAGTAGAGGAGAGCTGCAAGAAAGCCAGCTTTAGTAATAATTCACTGCATTCCATCAACTTGACACACATTCATCACATCTCATTTGGTAGGAAAAGAACAGGGAGAAAAGCTACAGGAAAACACCGAAATGAGCATTTAGAAGATACATCTGACCACAGACTTATTATGGACAACTTACAACCCTCAGGAGCAGCAACCAGGGAAGTGAGGGAAGACATCAGTGTCTACACACAGACGTGCTCATCAGCAGCACAATTTCAACAGACAGGCAAAACATTATTACATCTTTTCCATATTCATCACACTGAGGGGAAAATGTGGAACCAAACATCAGACCAACTGCAATGGATACAAGGTACTGTCAGTCCTCACAAGGTTCTATAGGACAGAGGCTTTTAAAGGTAGAACAACCTCCTACAGAAAATTAGGAAAGCAGTTTTCTTTCAGAATTTGATCACTGCTGGGTTCCTTAAAACTCCTTTAAAAAGATCCGAATGCTCACTTTATGAGGTACCAAAAGAGCAGTAAATCTGATAGCTCAAGGTACAGAAACACATGCTGCCTCTCTGGTTATGGACCTATTAACCTTCCTATTAAAAACAGCCCCTGGGCTTCAGTTTGTAATGTGACTGTAAAACTCTGCCCCGGGCCAAAACTTTGTAAGCAGCCCTCCTCCATGCAAGGACAGGAAAACAACTACTTTACAAGATCTGCTTGGTTGTTTTATGATTCCAGAAAGCTAAGATTACAAAACTAAGATGTTTATTTGGGCTCTCCTAAATTCAAACCACATGGGTTTGCAATCCTGCCATTACAGGTCTCAGTTTAAAAGAGCAGGTTTAGTGTTCTTGGTATTAAATAGACAAGGAGCACATTATTACGGAGCAGAAACAAACTACAGTCAACAAGAAGGAGGTAGATTTAGACTAGATGTAAGTAAAAACTTCTGTACAGTGAGGGTGGTGAGATGCTGGAAAAGGCTGCACCTGTGGATGCCCCATCACCCCCATCACTGAAAGTATTTCAGGCTGGACAGGGCAACCTGAGCAGCCTGTTCTAGAGAGATGTCCCTGCCCATGGCAGATCCACGGTCGGTCAGATGATCTTCAAAGGTCCCTCTCAGCTCAAACCCCTGTATGATTCCACACTGTGTATGCAGACTTAACTCTGCTGTGTTTCATAGGATATTGTGGTGAAAAAGAGCTGAGGCACATCCAGGCTAATGACCTAAAACCAAGTGTGGTCAAAGCTGTTTGTATACCAGGTTGTGTTGTATACCAGCTGTCCCTTTGAGCTTCCAAGAGTAAGAACTATTCTTCTCCCAACACTTACACTTCTGAAAAAGCTATCCCAATTTCTCAGTGCCCTAAAGGCTCCCAAGCCTGGGGAAGGAGTGAAGCAAACCAATCCTGTCTGCTGATATTTAGTGGGTCTACTAAGATGCTGCAGCTGTTACCAGACTATGATGCATGCTATCATGCAGATAATCTGCTCTGCTGTGGTGGAGTACCTGAGGTTTAGGAAAGTGTGTAAGAGATAGTTAAATAAGAGTAAAAAAAAAACCCCAACAACAAAACAAATCTTACAATGCTGCATTTCACAGCTTCTCAAAGCAATTACAAGAAAACAGAGTTTACTTTTTTAGTGCTCCTTTCTGGCTTTATACAATGTGGTTTTGAATACCTGCTCATTTTCATTACTTAAGTACCAGTTACGCTAGGAAAGTACCACAAAAGTTGTTCTGTTCTATCAAAACCCACCAAATTATGAGATAACAAACTGAATCCTTCTAGAAGTCATTTGCTGCTTGAGGT
>NW_008591401.1:85306-108118 GCF_000691845.1 Merops nubicus
TTCCATACATGCACTAACTACACCAGGAACAAAGTCACTGCTCTGGCTGTCAGCAGCACAAAGTTCAAAGTCATGCTTCACTACCTGCTCCAAGTATGTGGAAACTAAATCATTTCCAGTAATGAAACAGTCAAAACTTACAAAGACAGTATTTTAATCCATTCAGTAACAATTTATTAATAAACTGATAGAAAAGTTGAAATGGACTCTTCAGGGAAATTGTTTCAATGCCAATAATGTTGATAATACATTAAAAAATAAAACTTTTCCTCATGCTAGCACTGGCACATGGCCAACACCACAGCATTAATAAATTCATGTTACAAAGAGCCAAGCTGTAATTATTCACTGTGACTTCCTGTTGTCCTTTGTAGATATCATGACATTTTATAATGTGGCCCAACCTCCCTATTCTGATCCCCATCTCAGGCTTGATGGCATCGAATTCTATGAGCTAAAGTCCCTTCCAGCTCATATGTCTGCAGAATAACTTGGTCCATCTCAATTCAAACCTATAAAAATCTCCAATAACCTGTAAAATCTATTTTAAAATGTAAAAACCTATTAAAAAAATATCATAACAACTCAGAGCTCATTTCTTTCTCTGGTCCTGGTGTAATAGCTCCACAGAACTTAAAATACTTTTAAAAAGTCAGTTATTAAAAGAAACAAAAGCCTGTAGGTTACTTGGATCTTCAATAACTGCTTTACCAGACTGACTGGTTGGAAACAGCTTTGCAGAGAAGGGCCTGGAGGTCTTGGTGAACAACAAGCACGTGGACAAGACCACAAGGCAGCAACGTGCCCTTGCAGGAAAGGCAACCACCAGCCCTCTGGGCTGCACTAGGCACAGCACTGCCAGTAGCTCCAGGGAGGTGATCCTTCCCTTTAGTCAGCACTGGTGAGGGGCACTGGGAGTGCTGTGCCCCAGCACAGGAGAGACATGGACACAAAGGAGACCACTCAACAACTTGGGGATCTGAGGATTTGTCATACCAGGAGAAGCTGAGAGACTTACCCATGCATATAAATACCACTAAAGATGTGTTCCCAGTGATGCCCAGTGAAGACACGTGGCAATGGGCATAAAGTGGCAAACAGGAATTCCAATGTAAGAGAAAGCTTTTGCACTACACGGGTAGATAAACACCACAACAGATTGCCCAGAAAGGCTGTGGAGATATTCAAACCACAGCTGGACACAGCCTCAAACAACCTGCTGCAACTGACCCTGCTCTGAGCAGGACGGTTGGACCAAACTATCTCCACAGGTCCCTTCTAACCTCAGCGGGTTTGTGATTTGGTGATTAAGACTAAATTAAGAATTTATTTCATGCTCTAAATTCCTTAGAATTATCCATAATTTATCTCAGGAGACAGTAAACATCTCATGAATTTCAAGCTCAATCCATTTCCACAGCTTGCATTAAATCCTCCTGTCACTCACCTTGCAAATATTAACTTGACTATCTCAACCTCGCAGAAAGTAAGGAGCTAAAGTACAATTTTAACTACACTCCCCATGGCAAAACTAGTATTTTCAGGAGTCTGTGTAAGAGTCAGCACATTGCTGACTTTTGGCATGCCATCTCCTGGAAGATCAATACGTTTGTCGTGAGATCTGGTCCCAAGGCTTGCTCTTGGACATCAAGTGCATGATGTGCTAAAATCTTTCTTAGCAGCAGTTAAAAAAGACACATTTCTTCTAGGAAAACACTTGTAGTGCATTCAGCTACACGCTGATGGTCACGCAGCACGGCTGCACGTTTGGGCTGCCTGGTTATGGCAACACTCCCATCCCCAGAAGACCAGTGAGAATGGAACAGTGGAAAAAGCAAAGTGCTCAAAGCAGCACCTCTAGAACACCCCCCAAACCCACCCCATCCCATCCCCCCCAGGAAAGAAGCAGCAAAGCGTGCTACATGTCCAACGAGGTCTTTTGCATTTACCTGATGTTGACATCTTTTTAAAAGATCAACATTAATGTTAACAGATGCAGATTTAAGGGCAAAGCCATTAGGTTTGTGGTTTTAATTCAGACACAAACACAGAAAGAGAGGAGAAAGGTTATTTTTTTTCCTGTTACCATCATTTGTGCCTTCAGAAACAGTAATTTCAGCTATTTCCATAAGTCCCATCAGAAAATCCTTGTTTGTTTCCTACTGAGCTTATTTTTGTTGTTTTCCCTCTTTCAGCTAATGCTGATGTTCAAAAGCAAAATAAAAAAGCAGTAATACTCCCTTCTATCTTTGACACCTTTCAGCTATATTCACTCTTCTTGGCAATATTTGCTATGATCACATTCAAGAATGCATTTAGTTCTCATGCTGCCTCTTCTCCAGTCCCCTCCTGGTCACTGCTCTCTCCCCGCTCCTCCAGACACGCTTTTAAGTACATTATTTGCAATCAAAAGCATCTACCAAGGACCTCAGGTCAAAGAATAAAGCACAGACTAGCCAACCTCATTAAAACAAACTAAAAATTGAGTTCTTAATATCTTATTTTATTCTAAATTGACACACCAAATATTTCATTATATTGATAGGAAATGGAAGAACAGCCTGTTCCTGGCAACTCCTCTAAACGTTTCTTCCCCTGGAGAATATTGCCTGAGCAGTTACTACAGGTCTCAGTGCAGCTCAAAGCAATGGATGGTTTGCCTTTCTTTGTAGAGTTAAGTACTTTAGGAGTACTAGAAAAATCAACATAAAAGATAATACAGGCCAAAGTCAAAACAAGTCTAGCCATGGAAGTTGTCAACATAGGAAAATTTATTTAAATTTCATTAATGTTTTAGGACATTAAACATTCATGTGAGCACAAAGGAGGAGTTCAGAGAAAGTGTGATCTAGAAGATCCGTATGAACCAAAGCAATATAACAACCTTGAGCCTGTTAAACACAAGGCAAGCATATCTTGGCAAAAAATCAATTAATAAATATACATATCACCTAAACTAATTGAAACAAGGTCATATTCCATGTGCAGCTGCCTCTGATGCAGCTTTCTTGAGGACTTTAAGTGGTTTTTTGCTAAGTGGCACAGAAGTGGTGACCTGTTACCTGAGCAGCACTGTACTTGGGGATGAAGAGAGAGAGAACAGTTTCAGGGTACTGGAACTGGTACTGTCAAGCAGCAGTTCAAGTTTACCAAGATGTCTTGCACTGTCCATCCTGCGACCTCCAAACTGGTACCCAACCTTCTCACTAAGAACCCCACAAGTTTAAGTCCTAACACAGTTCAAACATTCAGTTTAACCCAGTTTTATTGTAACATTGCATAATCGGCGCTACCAGCAACTCCCTTTGGAGTTGGCACCAATTTCTATTTCTAATATTAAAAAATTTAATAATGAGAAAACATCAGTTGTGTTGGGAATACAAGAAAATCAATGTCTGCATGTGCTTTAATTAGAACGAGGTATCCAGCTAGATAGTTGCCTAATTTCTCAACAGCACTCGGAGCCTTCACTGTGGTCCCCTGGCACCACTGAAGTACCACCAAGTAAACACTGATTTCCCCTCACAGCTTCTGCTGCTGACCTTTGGAATTTCTCTAGAAAGCTGTAGAGAATTATAGTTGTGCAGTTTTCTTAAAAAAGGAGCACAGAAATACACAATTAAGACTTCTATCTTTTAAATTAAAGGTTAAAATAAAATTCTCTCTAGAAGTTGCAGTACTGCTTGGCAGCAGCCCTTCCTATAACATTAGTGAAGTAAGCCATGTGAATTCAATACTTAGTAAGTAATTATACTAATTAATGACATTTAGGCTCTATAAAAATGTTACTTACTGACATTTTTTACAGTATGGGTGGTGAGACACTGGCCCAGGTTGCCCAAGGGCAGTAGATGCCCCAATCCTCAAGGTCAGGTTGGACATGGCTCTGAGCAACCTGCTCCAGTTGAAGATGTCTCTGCTTACTGCAGGGGGTTGGACTAGACAGTCTTTAAGATCCCTCCAACCCAAACCACTCTCTGGTTTTATGAAACATGGCTCTGTGAAGTCCCTGCATAGCACAAGCTCTTCTTCTAAACAGCTTTAGAAGCAAATAGAAACACTGAGAGTTTGCCATTTTCAAAATAGTCAAAACTATTTAGAATTTGTGACAATGAAAGTCTGGTTCTCAGAAATTAAAAACTAGAAGTGCCTGAAACTAGCAGCAGCTAAGGTAAGTAGTGAGGTGTTCTGGCTATGCACTCTCACAGCTTAACACACTCAGGTTTGGGCACCACTTGACTTTAAACCTGCCTTTCCTAGCTTTATGTTACACTGAATGATACCATCCCTGCCTTCTACTTCAGAACATTCAGCTGCACAGGCTTTTAACTTTTGATCTGCCTTAATACAGCTTTAACCAGAAGCACACACCAGATAAAAGGGACTTAAGTGCTCAAGAGGAACAGAGCATCACAAGGGCTATGCTGCCTATTACAAAATCTAATGACCTGTAAAAAGTTTTACTTAGGCCTGTTCTGGCTCAAGTGTTTTCTAAAGCCATTAATTACAGCCTCTGGTGTGTAGGTAGAAATTAAGAATAAAGTGATTCTTATTCAAGTGATTGAATGGAAGTTCAATGTAAGTGGATCATATTAATTATCCCAGTTACAAGCTTTTTAAGATTAAGCTTATCTACACACACAAAATCAGTGGTTTTCATAGCTGCAGTTGTTGGAACTGGGCATGGATCACACCTCCCCTTCATCCTCACATTAGATATTGAAGAACAGAGGAAGCTGTGATATTCCTTTGGATCCCCTAAGGAATCAAAGCCCTTGGCTGCCCAAGAGCTCAGGAATCTATGCTGTGTTTGAGGACCTAAGCACCAACCACATCCTTCTATCTATGGATTCATTTCTCCCAAGGTCTCTATCTATTGCTCCCAAAGGCAGAAGAGGAAGCAAAATTTCCTTAATTAGTCAAATAGAAGCGATACCTTCCCAAAAGTGGCATCTGATTTAACAATCACGTCAAAGGCATAATGCCTGGTAAGGAATCTGTGGGTGGCCTCCAGTATTCTTGCACTGACACAACCCTGAAACAGGCACAAGTCCAAACCTCTGCTACAGTGACCATTAAGTCTCAGCATGCTGGTTAAGTCAAGCTAGGAGCAGACAGACACACACTGTATGGCCCATTTCAAGATTTTCCTTTTAAAACCCAACAAACCTCAAACCTTATATAGCCCTAGAAAGGCAAGTGAAAACACTTAACCCACTCCAAACAGTACATCAAAGCCCTCTCCAGACTTCAGGAGTCAATACCAATGATTCCATATTGCTTTGTGGAAGAATAAGACTTATGGATCCTCTACCTGTGCTTTCATCCTGACAGATCCTAGGATGTAGGGCTGAATCTAAATGCAGGATCTCTACTCTTTCACTCACTAGTTCACTGCAGCTGGAATTCCACCTTGGACACAGTTCCTCTCCCCACATTCTCCCCACTAAGCTAGGTGTTACCTTAGTGACAGCTTTGCCTCAAATAAGGAATAGTGAATTCCTTATTTCTCAGTACAATACAAATGCTGAACCTCAGGACCTCTAGATCTTTAAACCAGTGGCACTGCTTTCCTCTCCTCTCTGCCCTCCCACGATAGGGGCATCCTGGGCTGAAGCCACACCATGCTCTGCAGCACATGGGCAATGAACACAAAAACCCCTTTGCCACAATGACCTTCAGCCTGTTCATCAAAGCAACTGCTTGTGTTGTTCTGTCTAGTCCACCTCATCCCACCTGAACAAATCCAGACATTTGCTACTGACAGTTTGAAATGAGGTCAGAATTATCAGGTAATCCCGTTGCTGCACATTTTGAAAAAAAATTAGGAGTAAAATCCAGTCTTTGGCCATTCTTTGGCAGCCCATCAGCTGGCTAATGAGCACGAACATAATGACAGATCTATCAGCAGTCGTTTAGGCCCAAAGCCACCAGTGTGTCCTGCCCCCCACCCCACAGGGGTACCGAAGGACACACAGGATCATCACTGCCCAAACTAGGGCAAACCTGACAAAATCCAGCGAGCAGGCTTCACACCTCCCACATGAATTTATTGCATCTTTTTATAATATATTTGATCATGGCATTAAGAAGACTCATAAAGATGAAACTGTTACTCTACAGTGCATTTTTATTCTATTCAATTATTTCTCTGGGAACAATAAATCAATTCCCCACCACAGAGTGATGAAATATGCAATTTGTGTACAACAACCTGACCATTTGCAGCAACAGCAGCTGGTAATAAATTAAGCTGGTGTTACACAAATAAGGCACCTCTGTAAGCCAACGATACACACAGAGCTATCAATCCAATCTTCCTTCAATCCTTACGAGAACATAACAGAAATAATAGTTGGGGGGACTACTTACACATGTGCAATTTATTTTAAAGGCCAACTTTTACTCGGCCTGAAAATATAACCTCTTACAAGAGGGTCTGGTAATTAAAACACCTTTGAACATGAGCTTCAAAAACTAAAGAGCTTTCAGGTACTTGCAATCTGTGCTCTTTTTATGCTGAAGCATATTTTAAAATAAGTAGCTAGAAAGAAAACAGAAAAAATATCTCTTTCAACAAAGAGTACATGTAGTTTTAGTATATAGGAAAATACATCTATTTCTGCACAACAGCAGAATACTGTTCAGCTGTGCTAAGATGCTCTCCACACTATAAACAATTTCTTCCATGCAGCAGTTATTTCACAGATCTCAGGCACCTTCTGTCACTCAAACCCCTATGCAGGCTGGTACAGCAGCTAGCTTCAGGAAAAAAATGTCAGGGATAAAGTACCAAATATTCCATATTAAATATTCCACCTGAAGGACACAGTATTTCACTGCAGTCAATTTTAGCCTGAAACTGGGTCTTCAGGATCTTTAACTTGGAATAGGTTCTGCCAGTGCTTTCTAAAGGCAAAGGGTGGGTGTTGTCTGGTATCTTCAGCATCATACAACCTCTTGCAGTAGAGAACTATGGATTAAGTTTATTTTATTTTGATCACAAAGTGCAACAGAGTAGAATATAGGAGATGATCTTTCAAGGTCCCTTCCAACCCTTAAGATTCTGTGATTCTGTGAAAAGTCAATGGGATTTCCACCACACAGTGAGTACTGTTTAAGAAGTCCAGAGAAGTGCAACTGAAATGGTTAACAGGCAGAGCAGCAGTCATCTGAGGAGAACCTAAAAAAGCTGAAACTCCAGTGGAGAACTTGATCCATATTTACAAAATCCACAATGATGGATAAACTGAACCTTAAACTAATCCTCTCATTACTTTCAATCAAGAGACCTTTTCTAGACAGGAGCAGTGGACAGCAGGCTGTGGAGGCAGATGGCAGCAGCAAATTCAGGACAGTATGGGCAATGGGCATGTGGATGGGTATTAAAAGGTGCTTTAAAATAAGCCTCTAATGCAGTAAAGAAACACAAAGATGGGGCTGCAGACAAGAGCCATGCCCACATGGTCTCCTCAGAGTCACAGATAGGAGATGCTGTCAAACAGAGTGCACCACTGAGGTGATACATTCTCTTCACAATAACAACATCCATAAAAGCTTAACCTTTCACTTCTACTGTTGAAGCTGAACTATCACCCTTAGAGCTTCCAGAAAGTTCAGATGAAAATAGGGATACACCAGCTTTGCACACTTCCTCATGTCTTATCTTTCATAGACTACATTTATCATGTCAAAAGTTGCCAGCACACAGTGATCATTGCCAGGCTTGGAAAAAAGACTGACATGAAGTCAGAAAACTAAAAAGTCAAGTAACATTTTGATGATTTTCTTGCATGGAACAAATCAGAAAATTAAGCAATCCTAGAGAAAAGCACATCTATGAATGCATCACAAAAGCCTACACTGTATGTTCTGATCCTTAAAATGGTTCATCTAGGTTTTAAAAAAAAATATTGCATATCACTCATGCAGTAGTTTGTTTTTTTTTTTTTAAAGTGCCAAGTATTTTCTTGTACACATTTCAAGGTCTCATATATAGTTTAATGCTCAAATATCATTACAGGAATTTAAGTCTGGTTTCTCAGCTCTGTCTCTGTAAGAAGTGACAGAACTCAAATATGATTATTTCTGAAAAATATATTTGTGCAGAGGTTTGAGTTATTTTTTTTTTCCAAAGGCAAGTCATCACCACAGGCTACTGAACCAACTTGATATAACCAATTTGCCCTTGCTGCTGCCAAAGCTGCAGAACTTGCTACCCCCTTCTTCCCTGCCAAGCATTTCCTCATCCACTCTTCCTGACTGTGCAGCCCTTGCTTCCCTTCTGCATCTTAATAAATAGAAGTAGCTCAAAAACTGTTTAAGACAGAAAAAATATTAGTCCAGGCTTTTTTTTTTTTTTTTTTTGTTTTGGTTCCTGGTTTTGGTGAGGGTTTAGTTTTGGTTGGTTTGGGGTTTTTTTTTTTGGAGAGGTTCATTTAAATGGGGTGAAGTGGTTCAAGAAGAGCTCTAAAAAGCTCTGGAGCCAGCACAGAGTAAAGAGCAAAAGCACAAGGGCAGTGGTGGGGAGGAGAAGGCTTCCCATTCCTGGCAGCTGGCAGCTGGTATGGCAGCTCACTGCTCCTCTTGGAGAGGAGGAATAAATACATCCACAGGAGGTAGAAACCACCTTCCTCTGCACACAGAAAAGGGTTGGAGAAATCAGTGAGTTTTACACTGGTGAAAGTGCTTTTGGTTTTTTTCAGTACAGCTGCATAAAGCATTTGCAGTCCAAATCTGACAGCTCTGAGCTTTTGACAGCAAACTATTAAATAGCATTTACTGATTTTCAATACCTGGGCTAGAAGAGGGCAAAAGAAGGGAGGGCAGGACACCAGTAGGAGCCAAAGAGGAACTCTTCCACTACGACGATTAAAGAAGGCAGCAAAACTTTGGTTAAAATATCAATATTAAAAATTCAAGTTAAATTTTCAACTTCAGCCTTACCTTTTCCCTCTTCCTTTAAAGCCATTTATCAACTATTAGTTGACACACTGGTAAGCTGGACCAATTAAACAGATTTTAAAAAAGGAACAAGAATCTTTTAATAGTAATGTAATGAAACAACATAAAAAATACCCAGCTAGTGTCAGAGTGAGCAGAAGATGTGAGGAGCTTAATCATAAAAAATAAAGTTTTTAAAAGGTTTTGCTGAATTCTTTTTTTCCTATAACAGACTTTAAAAAGATTGTATATAATGGACTAAATGTAAGGCCTCAGGCACACACTAACTGCTTATTAAGATTATTCTTGGCTTTCCTGACAGTGGAGCAACACAAGAAATTGATCTTGCAGTGATTTCTACGTTTGACATGTTTGTAACCAAACAACAGCAGCTGCTCTAGTACCCAGTGTTCTTCTGAGATACAACCAGCCTCTAAAAAGAAATAAAAATTATAAATTTACAAATCAGTCTAATGCTATGGTTTGGAACATGCACTTTGATGGTATTATAAAGTGTATGGAAAGCATAGCTGTGAAACACTGAACACATCTGCAAAAGTGTATGAGAAGTTTGTATCTCTGACTTTGGGTTCTGCTGTACATGAGCTGAAGGCCTTAAGGCACAGTCTGAAATGAAACAAAAACCAATTTCCGTTTGTTTAAGAGCACAGTCTTTACTAGCAGATTAGACTGTAGCCCTGGTACCAGAGCAGGTTTTATCACTTAATACACCCTTACCAATGAAATCCTTAATTCCAGTAATTTGGACAGGGGCAGAAGTTGATGAAATTCCTGAGGAACAGGGCAGACAAGTAAGGTTTGTTTGATACAAGGGAGATGACAATGAGCACCTGTAATTGCACCAAAACCAACAAAACATTTGATAGTTAACTATTATAGTACCATCTACAGATCTTCAGCCAGGGATCAGAATTTAAAGAGGTGGCAGGAGCACCACGTTACCTGTTACAAGTAACTGTTTGGCAGGAGACCATCTGAACAGCTGATAGGACAATGGAGTGTAAAGGAAGGTTAATTTGAATTCTGCCTGGCACAGTCCATGTCAGCACTAGCACATCTAACCTCTAATTATTTCTGAGTGTTTTGTAAATGTCAAAGTATGGTTTTAAAGATGTTCAGCATTTGTCTGAAACATGATTCCATTACATTTTAATCAGCTGCAGAATATTTCACTGAGCAAGTGAAGTGAGTTTTACAGATGACAGCCATTCAAAGAGAAAAGCTCACTTAAAATGCAGCTATATTCTTCTGTCAAAGACAACACTACTCAGAGGAATGATGGACACCAAGAGGTGATGAGAGAAGCCAAGGGCCAAAAGCAGAGCTTGTCAGGCTTTGAGCATGCTCCTGTTCCACCTGGACAACAAGGACCTGTCCTTGTGGGAGACAGCATACACACAGTCCTGCTGCTGGGCTTCTGGTACATGGGTGTGGAGGGAATGCTGGCACTACCTGTAAAATTTGAGACATTAAGAGTTAATAAGATTTTCTCTGGAGATATAAGTTGCAGATTATTTTCACACTCCAGAAGGAAAAGAGCTTTCTCACTTTAAAGAGTGACGAGAAGACTATTTTGCTAATATAGCTGGGAGTATGCAGCAGCATACTTGATGAGACTAGTTCACCCTCTCAAGTCAAGAAAAGGGCAGCCCCAACCCTCTGGACACACCCCCCAAGGCACCATCCTCCACCTCCTGCAAGGACCCACATATCAAAAATTTTAAGAAGAAAGAGCAAATTTTAATTCATCAACATGCAACACCAATTCCTCATTTAAGATGTCACTTGATATTAAAACACCCCTATTCCACTTGTGAAAAATGTATTCTTCCCAGCTGCACAGGCTGTGTCACTGCTGTGCTTCACGGCAAAGGGGAGGTGGAAAAAAGCCTTCAGGAGCTGATACTGGAATGCTGCTTCGCTGCAGAAGTGGTCAGAAAGCTGCATTTCTCTCAAGACTTCTTCACTGGAGCTGGGGTTTCTACAGCTAACTCGAATGGTGGAAGACCTTCCCCTCCCCTAGTTTGTACTCAAGGTTGTTTTTCATAAGGTAACTGCAGATTCTTAATTTTTTAAATTAACCAAAAGAAACTCACAGCTCAAATATTTCAGAGACAGACAACTGATACCAAAGCTGAACAAAAACTTCTTTCAGTTTCTCTTTACTTCACATTTCTGATGTACTCTAGGTTGTTAAAAACATCTTGCACACAGCAATTCAGTTATTTTAACAGTATTTAAAAGGAGAGGATTTTTTTTAATTTCAGTATTTCACCTGTGTGTCTACCTTCGATTGTTTAATTTTCCGTCATCTGCTAAATACTTGACATAAAAAAATTAGAGATGTGGCTTTTATAAATCAGATACATGCCTAGAAAAAAAAAAAAAAAAAACCACAAACATTTAATTCCTCATTTTCCAGAGTTACAATGTAATTTTATAATTGTATTTGTTCTTTCAGAGTTTAACTTAAAAAACAAAGAGAATACAATGCTGCACAGCATATATTCCATCAAGAGATTTACCTTGATGTTTTATTTTGGTTTATAAGGCATGTAACAAAGGTCTATACCAATATAAGGTATTTACAAAGAAAATCTTTTGGCTATGGTTTGTCAGTTCTTCCAGGACATCTCCCAGGAGAGGCTTAAATTCCTTGATTGTTTTGGTTAAATGCAACCAAATTAAGATTAAGGAGAGATATCATAAATTACATTAGGAATATTCCTAAGAACATGTTGTTTAGACAGAAATCTCCCAAGTTCTAAATGAATTTATTGTAACATTTATATAATCTACTCTTACGTGCTAAACAAAACAGTTCACAGTGATAAAACAAACATCATCTCTGTGGCCTGAAAGGAATGGGAGGAAAGAGAAAGGAACACAAAGACGTAGAAACCCAAGCCAGAAATAACAGTCCTTCTAAAGTCAGTGCCAAATTACACTGTACCACCAACGTCCAAGAAAACATAGGGCATAACTAACAGATCAGAACCTGAGGAGTTCAGGACCTACCCTCCTTCAGCACGGCCTTGGTTTGGCAAAGCAGTGCCCACACCTACAGCCTTCCAGGAGAATCTGCAGGTTTAGTTACAGCCAGGCAATGATGGAACACAAACGTGCACCCAGGTAAGGCAGGAGGTGTTAACACCTGCCACGACTCGGCCCCGCAGACCTGTGAGGAACTGCACAGTCAGTCACAAAGGACAGGTTTTATGGGCAACTTTACTGCCCCACAGTAGGCTGGCTGTCCTGCCAGGAACAGAAGGGTAACAGCCTACGTCCTATTTACTGCCTGCTCTGAGAGTGTTCTTCCCATTGGGGGGAAGGAACGAGACAGCATTTTTAACTTCATTTCCAACAGACCTGGAGCAATATGAACAGAGTGTAGATGGCATATAAAGAGTGAGGAAACCTAGGAAAAAGGAGAAAAATTCCCTCCAATCATTTCATTGGATATATATTTATGTAATAAATTACAAGAAATTAATCATAGATTAACTCCTGCTTCATATGATTATTCCAAGGCTGAAGCATCACATATACCATAGAGATGGAAACAAAACTAAAATTCACTGTTACAGTCACACCCTCTGTCCAGGTACCATCCACACTGGTGAAAGGCAGCAGCTCCTGCTCCTCCAGATGTAGTGTTAATCAGAAGAATTGAAGTTTACTCAACTTCTTGTTTATGTTCCTATCGCTGAGCAGGAAAATACTGACTTAAGGCACCAGTGACTCATTCCTTTAAAAAAAGCATTAAAATAAATCATTATGGCATGTCAACAGCTTGCATAGATCCACCAACACGTGCCACTGGCAAGCACGCTTAACAGACATGTAAAAACAGTTTAAATTGAGATTTGGTTTTCTACCTCCTGCCTGCCCTCTTGTTTTCACACCTCCAAATACAGTGTGTTCATGCTAAACTTCTCCAACTTGCCCAATATCATCATGAAGAAAGACAGAAGAGATGTGAGTGCAAGTTTCAAAGCTCGTTTAATTACTCCTTCTCCTCAAGATGCACAAGGCATCACAGCCACAAGTGAGTACAGTAACTTGGGATACTTGACTGTAAAAATCCTTAGGCTAGTATTTGGGACACCTCTGTACTCATAAAAATATACTTAAGTATGGTCCCATCTTACAAGCTGATTCAAATACATAGATACCAATCTGAGGGGTTTTCCCCTTTTTGATAAATTTTACTTGTTCCCAAGATTCTTCAGCCCAAATCCCTGTTTACTTTACTTTGTCTTGACTGTGACCTTGACAGAAGGGCAAAAAATAAGCCAAAACCACAACAGCAGCAACACCCACCCCACCCCCCCAAAAATAACACCACAACACCCAACAAACAAACCACCACCAAAGTGGAGATAATCCAGATTAAACAGAACTGAGTGTCCGCAGTGCTCTTCTATGCTAGATAAACATTAGGGTTTTGGTTTTTTTTCCTGAAAAAAACAAACAAACAAAACAAAACCAAAACCACTTAACACTACACATTTTAGTGAAAACTTCCTGTGCAACAAATCCTCAAATTCATTTTTATCATCTCAATAAACAGCCACCTGCTTTTAAAGAACCGCACAACAAGTCAGTGATTGGCACATACTTATTATTTTTGCTTGTCTTTAATTGCTAAATTGAATGTTTCAGAAAAAACAATCCTCTACTTCAGTATTTTCTGTCAGTAGAAGCTGGCTGGTGGTCATCACACATCAGGTAAGAGCATGCATAACTTGAAAAGGAAGAACAACACACTGGGATTGTCACTTGCTTATGCCACTATATAACATTCACTACTTAAATGATACTGGTGTCTAATTAGACAGCATCAATGAAGCTCCTAACTGTACTTTTATGTCTTTCCTCACTCTTTACATTCTTACACTAACACCCTGCAAGAAGCACCGAGGTGGGGGTCAGTCTGTTCTCAGAAGTAACAAGCGACAGGACAAGAGGAAATGGCCTCATGCACCAGGGGAGGTTGAGGTTGGGTATCAGGAAAAATTTCTTCACCAAAAAGGTTGTCAAGCCCTGGACCAGGTTGCCCAGGAATCACCATCCCCTAGCAGAAGTGGTGCTGAGGGACATGGTTTAGTGGTGACCTGGCAGTGCTGGGTTAATGGCCAGACTGGACTTAAAGGTCTCTTCCAACCAAAACAATTCTATGGCAAGTACAGAGCAGATGCTTACAGCTATTTTCATCATCCTTCTGCAGCACAGCATCAAATTCTTCAAACCTATTGCTACTTTTCAGGCAGTGTTTCAGGCAGCATTTTCTGCTTAGCACCTAACCAGGAAACATAAAATGTTAAATTTGAAAAGAATTTCTCTTATATAGTAGTTCTCTAGTATATATTTTCAGTGAGCAACACCGTTCTTAACTAGGACAGAGGAAAAACAACAGAAATGTATATAGAGGAAATCTTGGGAGTTAAAAACAAACAAACACCAACACACCACAACAACAGAACACAACTAAAAATTAAAGTATTAAATTAAAAGAGTAAAACATTCTCATCAGACTCAGAGAAATACTAAATATACCTTACTCCCTTTCCACTCTTCTGGAAAACATTGGTAGCAAGGGCCCAATCCGATGCTGCTGGGAGGAGGGAACAGCAGCACTGATGGATCCTTGGTCTGTCCCACTGCTTCCCCCCAGACACGAAGAGTAAGAACTTTGAAAATTCTGAGTTCAGAAAACTAACTGAAGGAGTGTTTATCACAGAAACTATTAGGTAGCCCAAGCCATAGCAAGTGCTGCTGTTTTGACTGTAATACCTTGTCTTTCATCATCAAGGTACAACATATTTAAACTCTACAAACCTATCACATCCAGAGTTTTGAACAGAAGCAAGATATGACAGATGAGAGCAATCTTCCAAATGAATTCTTGCTGCACCTCCACACTGACAAAAGATATTTTAAATTATGTTTAGATGTGCAAACTTGGCACTTTAAGCATCACGCCTGGCTGGTGAAGGTCACACAGCTTCTTGCAGTAGAACTAAATCACAGCACCCAAGACCAGTAAGAAGTTTGATTGATATCACACCAAACCAGAACCTATACAACTCCCAAAATGACTTTGGAAGAAAGAACAAGTAACAGACAATTTCTGATTTCCTATACCTTGCATCCATTTCTTAAGTTTGTAATTTCTATTATATACTCTATAATAGTGCCTATGTATATAGAGAAAAGTAGAAGCAATGTGCCTGAAGGAACTTAGGAGCAAAAGGACAAAGATTGAAATCTCTCATTTCAAGGGCAGAGCAGGAACAGTGCAGTAACATTCTCCTACCTCTGTGGAGGAAAATCCTAGACATTAATTCCTCTACTAGAAAAAAATACCCCTTAATATTACAATACACAGATTTAGAAACACATATAGAAAAGTCTACCTTCTGCTAAAACTAGAGATGATAAAACAAACACATGGAGGTGACAGGCACTGTGGCTATTTGCCCATGGCACCTTTGTGCCACAGGATGCTGTGCTCGGAAAGCTGAGCAGGTTTGGGTGCAGAACACTGATTTCTTTGCCATTCACATGATAAAAGCAGCAGGCACACCAGTCAGCACTGCACTGCCAGCAGCTTCGGGTGAGGAACAGAGACACAGCTCCCTGCCAGCTGAGTGGTGCCTGCACCCTCTGGGATGGGTATCTACAGCACACATATGCTTCCACTCTGACAGGTACATCCATACACAACCACAAATCTGAGACCTTTCAATTCAGCCTTTTAATTCTGCCAGCATGATTCAAGATCCTTGCAATCAAACACCTGAATGGACAAAAAGCTGCTGTTCCAAGTCGTCTGGCAATGCAAGTTGTTGTAGGGGAATCAGTCGTTACAATCACATTGAAAAGGTTGCTCTACTCTCAAGTATCTTTGTTGCAATTCTTCAGTTTATCTTGACCAACCATCATGTCACAGACAGGACAAAAGCCCCTTTGACTTCAACACACTAGGATTTCAGGAACACAATTCTTACTGGTATCTCCCCAGAACAGCAAGGACAACAGATCACTGCTGAGCTGCAAATGTAACAGCTGAAAGCCCATGAGAAGTTTAAATCTTCTTGCTCCTTATCTTCAGACGTCAGCTGAGAAGCTTCAGGAACTCATCCAGTTCCTCCCCATCCTCCTCCCCAGAATTAAGTAACAGGACTACAGACTATTACTCATCCTGCAACTACTTCTGACAAAAAAAGTTATTTTTTGCAATAACCTTTATACACTCATTAAAGGAGAAAACTCAGCCAGTACGGGAATCTACAACCAAATATTGGAAATAAAGTCATTAGTCAAGCTTCATGGAGAAGTAGTATCTGTGACATGTGTTTTTACTGACTATCTTAAGTAGAATTGGCTTAGGCCAAATTCTTACAGGAATTAGAAAAAAAGAATGGAGTTAAAGGAAGGCACCACCATTCTTTAATCATCAGACAGACAACCCCACAGTGTCACATACTATAAAGAACACAACAGTGAAGAATATCTGCATCTTCTACAAGGCAGAGAAGCAAAAACTTTCCACTGTCTGCTGTTTTGGACATGTTTTGTATTATCCTCTTCCAATTCTTAAACTACCAGATCCCTGAGGGACCATTCAGCTAATGTAAGATGAACCACCAAACACTGGATGATGCAGAGAAGTTAAGACTATTTCATTTCCTCTGACAAAAAGACACTTCCAGTTCTACGGCATGTCAAACTGAAGGCAAGTTTAGCTTTCAGTCTCCAAATGCCACACTTCAGGTTACAATGCTCTTCAGCTGTTGATATGACACCCTCTACAGCTCTTCACTGGAGTATTTCCAGTGCTGTGAGCAGCTGTACCGAGTAACAGCAGAACTGAAGGTCACACACTGATGTTCCTCCTGTGCTTGCTCAAGACAAGGAGACTTAGGCCACAGAAAAACTGTTTTTCCTTAGAAACTTGCCTTAGTAAAGCAAGAGACAATACTTAATTTGCAGGGTGAATCTAATTTTAATTAAAAAAAAAAGAGAGAAAACAAATCCCATAGTTCTTCGTTTTATGGCTCTCAAATCATTTGGCAATCAGTGACTGTGCTTGGGAGAAGTAATAAGCACTCTTCTCTGGCAAAGAAACAAACCTTTGTTATCAAATGAAAAAAGTAGTCTGTTTACAGATTACTTTCAACGAAATGACTCAGCAGGATTGAATTCCACCCAGAAATATTTTTCGTAACATCTTTGCTAGGCTGCATTCAAAACCAAGAGGAAAATCCAACCCTCTTTATCAGTGAATAAAGCATCACCTAAGTGATGGGCAACCACCAGTTAACTCCACACCCTCAACAACCTCCATCCTTTACAACCTGTCAGAAAAAAATTGGCATCATTAATTCTCAACATGGATTCAATAGTAGATACTGGAGTGAGCTCATTTATTTTGCAAGATAATGAAATCTTCATGAATGCTACAATATTTTTATAGCCACTATAATCAAATGCATTTATGATGTGCTGTACTTAAGCTTGTTTTAACATTTACACAGACACTTCCTGATGTCTGCCTTTTGCTTGCTGTGCTAGTTTACAGAACTCAGTAGCTTGCACGGGCTTGCCCACAGTCATGTGACAGAGTGTATTAATTTAGGATGTCTCCAGGTTTTAATAGATTACCATGAACAAATCCATACCAGGTCATGAATCTGAGGATAGCAGTGATGGTTTGGGGGTTTGTAATTAATGAAAAGCACATACTCTTTTTCCCGGCACACTGAAATTTTTACAAGACAAGAATTTCCTACAATCCTGTTTCAGCAACACTTCAGGAAGTGGAAGGGTTCAGACAAGCTGAGATGTTTCCAATAAAAGCTGTGCATGAAAATCAGTTGTCCAAGGAACTACGTTCACTAAAAACAGAAAGAATTGCTAAGAGATCATCTTCAATACCTAAGGATGCTGATTTCAAAATACTGCAACGGTTGCCAGGCTAACTGGGTAAGGAAAATTATGCTGAGTCTGTGTGTGTGCACGTCTGTATATATATATGTGCCATACAGAAAATATGTACACACACGATGTGACTTATGATAAAGAATTTAAAACATAAACTGAGTAAGAAAGCTGTTAAGGCCACAAACGTTTCAGCAAAAACTCTCCATTTCAATCAATGCACCGTTCTCTTAAGCACTGAATTCCAGGCTTTGCTTTTCAGACTTTTTCTAATATATCTTCAAAAATAGATTTAAGACATTCTTCCTTGCTGAAGTTCTAGTTTTTCCCCAGCAGCTCAGAACTTAATTCCAAGCTGGCTCATTGGCACCTTACTAAGTGCTACAACTGATAAGATCATACATCTCCATTACACAGGAACACCGAATGCTTCCCCAGCTCTTAAAACAATCACTTTCCTTTTTTTTTGGTAAAAATATCTCAAGCTCCATCTTCTGTTCCAGTAGTCTTTGAATAACAAACAAATCACCCTGATGGAAACACATCAGGGCTCTCTTCCCTTCATACTCTCTATACATTGTGAAGAACACCAGAGGGGAAGAAACTCCCCCAGCTTTTCCAGACTATTTTCCAATTTTAAATATACACAGGCTTTTCAGGAACTGTTTTTAAACTGCCTTTGAAAATTAGTGGTTTGACGATATTAACACTATTTTTTCTACAAGTATTTCCAACAAAAAAAAAAAAGGCACACATGAATCAAGAGATGCTTTAACAGCCTGCAAGTCTCACACTTTAAGAAGCCATTAAGCTAATAAAGTTTAACCGAAGTTTAGGCAAATTTATGGTTTGGAAGGAAATGGTTGATGTGTCATGTCAGCTGGTGTAGCCAATGTAGTAAGTCACAGCAGACTCTGAAGTGACAGACTGGACTCTGTTACCACTTATGCCCTCAGAAACCAGGGGAAAAGCCCTCCTGAATTACAGCATTCCTGAATTACATCTACAGATGCACAAGCAGTGCAGTAGTGGGTGCTTCCCTCCAGCCACCTCCGCTGAAACTCACTGTGAAGATGCAGCAGGACACTCACGTTAATGATTTTTTTTTCCTTTCCAATACACTATAGCCATTATATTCCTATGTTATATATGAAGTGTCAAAAAAGGTTAAGAAATCTCATCTGAGAGACTTTACCCACCTACCTTCATGATACCAGTGGCATTCCTCACCCTTCCTACCACCCTGTCTTTCAGTGACTACGTATCACCTAAAAAACTAAGGATCTGTTGAACTGAAAGTTATCACCTCAGTATTTTTCTGTTAGCAAAACATCAGAGACTTGTGAGGTGGAGATGAAGACAAACAGCACTGAAGTTTCCTCTCACATATACAACCATGGTGCTTATATCCACAGATGACCAGCAGGCTCCAGCTGTACACACCCCCCGAAGCAGCAGAGTTCATGAGAAATAACAAAACCCAACCATTTAACTTGGAATTGCTTATCACTTTAAAAAAAGATTGCACCATGAACAGATTGCAGTAAACAGGGTAAAACTCCTTCCCAGTTGATTAAATATATTTCACAACATCGCTAGCTTAATTTTTAATTTTTTTTTTTAATCAAGACAAGGTTTTTGACTGAATTGTGCTTGATTATCTTAAGACAGTACAGATTTTTTCATGTTAATCTGAAGAGATGAATTCAAGAACTGTGATTGCTCTTCGCTACTCACACCACACACACTTAAACAACACCTCGATTTATTGTTCATGAATTATTAAAGAGAGCTCTTCACATGGAAGATACTCAAGAAACTTCCTCCTCCTTGGGGTGGGTGATTTACAGGTATACAGCAGAGCTATCACCTATCCTTAACTGTCACATTTACACTTCTGTCACCGAGTTATTTTGTAAGCTTACAAAGGCATACCACAGGAAACTCAAGAGAAAAGGTCACCAGCAAAAGTATCTAAACCAAAGTATAATATATTATGCCCTTAATAATCTTACCAAAGATTGGAGATGTTAGTGAAAAGTTTTTAATGATCCATGACTACTTTCTAGTCTACTGTTACAGTCAGAAAGAAAACCTCTCTGTGTGATACTGGTGCAAATGTTCAGCACTAAGCTGGAAAACAAGAACTGCCTTCTCAAGGACCAAGACTTGCACTACAGCTTCCCTCAAAGTTGTAACTGAGCTTGAAGCTGTTTATTCCACAAGAACAGAGATTTTTAAGTTTCATATTACTTAATAAAGAAGGGGTGGGGGGAAAGCAGCCAAAAATGTCTTGTGCCTATCCCTACTAAAGTAATAGAGACTTGCTTGCTGAGAAGAAAAATGACAGTAAACAAAATACACACTTTCTCTTCATTTCCCAATCAAAATATTCTCCCATCTGGAGTATGCAGATCAGACTAAGTTACTGAATTCAGTAACACTAATTAGATTGGACTGTAGCATAAAAAAGAAAGGTAAAACCCAGCAAAAAAGATTACACAAATACTTGAAGAAAGCAAATATCCTAGTCTTTGCTGCAGTCCTAACAGCATACAGAATTGGCTGCAGTTAGGTCACACAACATCACTACGAACACTTAAGTTTTTAGATTTAAGAACACTAAAAATAAGGTAGAAGCACACTCTGTGCCAACACAAGTTCAAACGTTTCGAAGAATTTTCTAAGAATATATATTTGCTACAAGATCATACCTAATACACTGAAGCTTAATCTGTCCCAATGAAGAGAATGGATAATTAAGAAAAAAGTTATAGATAATAACACACATACAACAAACCACATTTTTAAGACATTATTAAAAACCTTCTAAAGTTTTACCAGTTTTTGCTGCAGGTAACCTGAAGCTTTAACAGAAAAGCTGAAGAGAGAGAATAAAGCTAACCAAACAAAATGTTTCTCATTAATATATTACCTTTCTTTGACTGCAGGTATCTCACAGCCCTTATCAAAGTAGGCCAGATCCGTTTCATTTCCCTAAGGTTAAGCTGGTGAACTGTTTACGGAGCACTCATCAACTAAGGGATGGCCACCATTCAATGACAAATATAGCACTAGCCAGTTCTCATCTGTCCTATTTTTTTCCTTGGAGACTGAGATGCAGCTTCTTCTAGAAATCAGCACAACTGGCAGCCCTGAAGATGCTGGTGTCTTTGTCCTCTTACGCAACTCCTGGTGTCCCCCTCGTCCCCCCACAGGAATAAAACCCGATTACATGGCTGGGCTCCATTTGGGGCAGAGAAGGCTGGATAAGTAATCTTCCCTGAAGTTACGTTCTGAGAACACTTCACAGGCGACCAGGGGAAGAGGGAGGGATCGTTTTTCATTCATTTTACTTGCTGAAGTGTGTGGGGAGGTGAATCGATAGCTTTTATCGTGGCCCAACGCAGCCATCTCCTGCAGGCAGCAGCCAGCCCTGCTGCAGTCATCCCCTGGTGCTGGAGCAGGAGGGGGAAAACTGATACCCCAGCACTAAACAGATGGTGACAACTTGCTCCTGCTTTGGAAAGATTCTTCTTCTCTATGTTTGGCTGTCCATCTCTGGGAAGTACCTTCTTCCCAACCCTCAGAGTAGAGCAAGGAGATGAATCCCAACTCCATTTAATACTTTTGTTATCTAATTTATGACACACAGGAGTAGGCATCACTATCACCCCTTCACGGCAAACAAAGCACAGCTCTGATTTAGTTTTGCTTCCAGCTACTATTATTCGCCGTTTTATTAACTTAATATTTCCTAGTGAGCTGCCAGATTCTGCACTTTGTGAGGCATTACCAGGATGTGGTGTTAAAAAGAAGAAATAGCAGGACTTTGAAGTTATTTCTACTATATGTGCTACTACAATATGTTAACATGTGGCAAATGTTAGTTTAGCCTGAGGAGTTCAGCGAGGTGCTGAAAGCACACAGGACAAAGACGGTGTTAAATGCCCCTTCCTGTGTCCTCCAAATAATGAGACAATTAAAATCCTAAATAAATTTACTGCGATTTTTTTCAAGACAACTCATCATCAGCTACGCCTACCAAACCCTTAGGTTAGAAACATTTCCCCTGAACTTCTGAAGTAACTGCCTCTGTCTGTAATCCAAGATTGCAGTGATGCAATACTTCACTGCCAGCTTCTCTTCCAAAAAAGAAAGTACATTGAAATGAAAGTGAACACAAGGGAAGTTATGCTTATAATCACCAACTCTCAACCTCTTAAAGTCGTTTTCCATCTAAGGAAGATTTGATTCTTTGGCTACTAACAGAATTTTGAACTTAATCCCTGTACTGTATCTTCATATCCATGCTCCCACCCACAACATGAACGTAAAATACCGTCCAGATTGTAATAGGATAAATAGCAATGTCTTGGGATGCAAGTTAAGATCAACATGTGAATGAGTTACACACATCCATCTCAGTATTGTTAAGCCTCAATTTCAGGTCAAGCCCCCCACTGTAATAAACGCATGCTTTGTGGCTAGTTATTGTCTCTTTTTAGGGGGTGAATAATACGGGTGGCAACTTCTAGGACATCAAATAGGAAGATATTAGTCTTCCACTGTAAACGGCACCTCAGATTCAAACCTACTTCTTCCAAAAAGAAAAAGTAGAATTACACTCGCAGTGGTTTCAAACACACAAAGATCAAAAACAAAGCCATCAGCTCCTTGTATCAGTGGAAGTAAAAACCAAACAGCTCAAGCACTCATTCATTTCAAATAATTCCAAAAAGGAAAGGGGGGAAAAAAAAAAGAAGAGGCATTACAGGTGGCAGAAGACCCAACGGGCTGCTCTGCTTTACAAGCGCATGACCAGAATAAAAAAATTTTCTAGCTTTGCTTTATTCTCCGATAGGAAAAACCCCTACAGACCCACAGGTGGTCAAACGGTGA
>NW_008591402.1:0-328 GCF_000691845.1 Merops nubicus
AGCCCTCATATTTATACACACTAATTAATCCCCCCTTAAGTCTAAGTCTTCTCTTCTCCAGACTGAAAAGCCCCAGGTCTCTCAGCCTCTCCTCATAAGGCAGGCATTCCAGTCCCCCAATCATCCTCATAGCCCTCCACTGGACTCTGTCCCTCTTGAAATGGGGAGCCCAGAATTGGACAATACTCCAGGCGAGGTCTCACCAGGGCAGAGCAGGGGGAGAGGAGGACCTCCCTTGTTCTGCTGGACACAGTAAAGAGGGAGGAGAACCCCTCTTGTTCTCCTAGCAAGGTCAAGTGACCAGTAAAATGGTCAAGTGAAAGTTAAA
>NW_008591402.1:633-16292 GCF_000691845.1 Merops nubicus
G
The DNA here is from genome assembly GCF_000691845.1 of Merops nubicus. Taxonomy (NCBI): domain Eukaryota; kingdom Metazoa; phylum Chordata; class Aves; order Coraciiformes; family Meropidae; genus Merops; species Merops nubicus. Next base: position 635 of record NW_008591402.1, read on the forward strand.
GGGGACTCCACTAGTTCCAGGTCTCCAGCTGGACTTGGCAGCATTGGTCACCACTCTTTGGGCTCTGTTGTGCAGCCAGTTCACAACCCACCTCACTGCCTGTTCCTCTAGCTCATGTTTTCTGAGCTTGCTCAGGAGGATGTTTATGGGGGGCTGTGCCAAATGCCTTGCTAAGGTCCAAGTGGTTGTGGTCACTCTGCAGCATTGTATTTTCTATAATCCTTTTACATATTTCAACTTATTATGCATAGGTAGCTAATCATAGAATTTTTTTAGGTTGGAAAAGACCTTTAAGATCTAAAGTCCAACCATTAACCTAACTCTACCAAGTCCACTGCTAAACTGTGTCCCTCAGCACCTCATCTCCATGGCTTGAAACACCTGCAGGGATGGGGACTCCCCTGCCTGGGGCAGCCTCAGCCAGGGCTTGACAACCATTTCAGGGAATACATTTTTCCTAATATCCAACCTAAACCTCCCTTGACCCAACCTGAGGCTGTTTCCTCTTGTCCTGTTGCTTATTACCTGGGAGAAGAGACTGTCCAAGGCTGGGTTCTAGCTAAAGCTGTGAAACTTAAGAGCTGCTTGACAATAAGCCCTTCTGAAAGGGATTTTCATGAGAATTCAGTTGTAAGTTACTTTCCTGTGGATATTTACTTCATCCTGTGAGTAGTACAGATTCCCTGGCAAAGTGATTATCTGCTAACTGATAATGATAGTACTAACCAAAGCTTTGTCCCATCCTAGCTAACAGATTTGATTTAGAGAAATCATGGGAAAACTTCACAATTCTACACCAACATCCAAATCCAACAAGTGATGCAAAAGCTACGTGGTGATACAAATCCATTTTTGTTACAACAGGAGAAACAGAGGTAAGAACAAGATCTATCTAAGAACAAACCCCAAATTTCACAGATACACTGATCAGCACTGCCCCATGCTGCACTAGGGTTGAGGTTCAGCTGTGTGCTGTTTGAAAGCTAACCAGCAAAGCTCCTGCACAAGACAGCAAATGGCCAGGCCAGTCCCTAGGAGGGACAGGACCATCCCCTGTCAGTGGTGTCTCCTCACAGGTTCCTGGGTCAGGAAACCAGCCTTGGCTAAAGTGAGGAACAACCCAGACATGCCAGCTTCATAGAATCACTAAGGCTGGAAAAGATCTTCAAGATCCTGCACATGCCATGTGAGCACACTCAGGATGAACTGTTCCATGATCTTCCCCAACACCAAGGTCAGGCTGCCAGGCCTGGAGTTCCCCACATCCTCCTTCCAGCCCTTCTTGTAGATGGACATCACACTGGCAAGTCTCCAGTAGACTCGAGCACCATGACTGATGGAGAGAGGCTTGGCAAGCTCCTCCACCAGCTCCCTCAGCACCCTCGAGGGGATCCCATCCGGCCCCATAGACTTGGGAGTGTCCAGGTGACAGAGCAGGTCCATGACTGGTCCCTCTTGGGTTATGGGTGGTTCATTCTGCCCTCTCTCCCTGTCTTCCAACTCAGGGGGCAGAATACCATGAGGAGAACTACTCTGTTGAAGACTGAGGCAAAGCAAGTGTTATGTATGGCTTGCAAGGGAGCTAAGGACCTTGTCCAATGACTTTTAAGTTTAAAAATAAGATACTTAATAATTAAGCCTATAAAACTTCCTGCCAGTCATCCAGCAGGCCACCTTTAAATTCAATATTTTAATTAAAAAATGTCTTGGTGCCTTCATAGCAGAGTATTAGAGATCTTCATCTATAGAGATGTGGTTGAGGTAAAGGACACATGGCAGGGCTTTCTACCACAGAGAGCCAGTGGGAATAAACTAGCATGGAAAACAGGGCTGCCAAGGGTTTTCTATTCTACAAAGTAAATGCAATGGGGGTAAAACAGTAATAACAGCCATTTTACCTCTACAAATTCACATAACAGCAGGTTCATTTCTCTGGAGCTCTCTCCAGGAGATGAGAATATTCTCTACCTGCTTCCTTAAGGGTTTTTTGATTTTTTTTTTTTTGAGGGACAAGGGAGGAGGAGAGATAAATTAGATCTTCAACTTGAATAAACCCATGGTGTTAATTGAAGCTTCACATGGCCCCAGATCAGATCAAACACCCTGCTGGCCACAGAACCCGGGAGCGTAGCAAGGGGGCTCTGATTAAAACTTTGAGAAGCACCGTGACAAAGCAAATCATAAATCCTCACTCACAACCATTCCTGGCACCTTTACAAGTGCTGCCAGGGCATACAGAAGAACTGAAGCTTTATCCTGGGGCTGTTTGAGCTTCTAACACTTGTGATCAATTGTGTCTTGAAGAAAACTCTCCTATCACTGCTATGACTAACCACTGGCTCCTGCCTGCCTCACATCGGGCACCATGCTCCTGCCCAACATTCTTCTCCTCTCCTTTTCACATCCACTTCTACAGTCAAGGAAAACTTAATTCAATGGGCCATGAGGAAAAAAAAAAATACAGAGAATCCTGGAAGCACAGCATCTCCTGACCTGTTCCACAGTGCCACATCAAGCTTAAATCATGCTATGAGCAATATACCTGGAGCCTAAGGGAAGAGTCTGGAAGAGACGCCCCTCCCCAGCCCACTCTGCATGGCTCCATCCCCTTCAGAAAAGCTCTGGTTAAAAGATACACACCAAGATAGCAGGACTGTTTGAGGTTGGTGATGGGTTCTGAATATATTTAAACCCCAAGGGCAGACTTAGAGAATTAGAAGATGCAGAACAAGTCAGTATTTTCTAGCATCCAAAGGTTGCCTTACAGCTCACCCCCCACCAGCTCTTAATTTCTCGGTGCAATTTCCATCAGCTACAGCAGGCCTAAATTTCAAGTTAGAATTACAAAAACAATCTCAGCTCAGCAGAGGCAAAGATAATCTATGAAATGTGATCCAAGTTATCCACTGATCTTAGAACATCTCTGTAATCTGTTCACAAACTCTGCTCTCCTGCTGCTGCTTCGAAACCGCTTCGCGGTGCCAGAAATCGTGAGCTGATTCTCTGTCCTACTTTTCAGAACTGAAGGCAGTGATGAAAATAGAAAGAATCAATTCCCTTTCACTCCTGCAATGCTGGAAAGCTTCAAGCAGCACCAGGAGCAAGCACCCAGGCTGTCAGAGGAGCAAATGCTCCTGCTGGCTGAGTGCCCCCATGGCCAAGCTGGAGAGCGGTGGCCCTCAGCCAGGAGGCCAGAGAGAACAACAGAGAAGTTTTGCACTGTGGACCACTTTCAACTGGGAATGTCTAGGATGTCATACCCAGAGTGACTCACAGCTGGGATGCTTTTCTGAGAAGCTAGACGATGCAGAGTTGACTTCTGCAGACTGGGCAGGATCTAGAAGTCAATATCTGTCATTTCTGGGCACATACGCTGAAATTTTGGCTGTCGCTTTTAACTGAAATGAGATTCCTCATACTCACCCATCTGCTTCATCAGAATAACAGGAGCTCCAGTGGGTCACACCAAAGACCCCAGCAGAGCAGTATCCCATCTCTGACAGCACAAAAGCAGATGCCCTCAGAGAAGCCAAAAGGGGGAGCAGGCACACGGCGCTTCCCCAGGGACCAGCTTGCCCATTTTGCCAGACTGTGCACCACAGCTCAAGGAGCCTGAACTACTGTATGAACTAATACAGCCCAGCTTTCATTGGGAGAAACATATCACCTTGTTCTCACTGGCAAGCACCACTCACATTTACCATTCACTTATCCATCAGGCAATATTTTCTTACAATGCATTCCAGAGTTGGAATCCTTCCTGGATCATCTACAATCCCATCACAACAGGGGAAGAGTGTATGCAGGATGGAGTCTCTCCATTAACTCCTAGAATTAAAGGGTCCTGCATCCTTAAGAGGAAGCAGTAAAGCTCAAGGGTAACTAACTGCAAGGGTAGTTCAACCTCAGGAACTGCCCAGCTCTTGCCTACACACTATTTAGGCTCTACACAAGCTGCCAAGAAGTAACAAAAGCAAAACAAAAGCAAATCTCCCTGGTGTGGAATGCCCCTAAGGAGAATTTGCTTGACTGGGGGACAAGCACCAACGAGCATTATTACACCAAGTGGGACTCTGGTTAACTTAACCTTACGAGTCATCGGGGGAGCATGTGTTTGACAGAGGCAGAATTGCTTCCCCCCTTCCCAAAAGATGGTTTTCTGATTTGCAGGGGATGAAGAAGGAAATCCTCCACCACGCTGCTGAATCACAAACCAGCTCTTGCTACCTAGTTAATTCTTTCAGAACTCTCACATCTGCTTCATTACTCCATTACTTCTGGTTGGATTGGAAAAACAACCTCCTAAATCCTGTGCATAAATCACTCCACTGGAATAACAGGAGAGAAAATGGAGAGAATTCATTTGGCCTGTCCTCATCAGCACTAAGCACTACCTCAACCAATTTTTTTAAAGAGGTTATAAACCCAAGTAACAATCTTTTAGCCTTTCTAGGGAGCAGAATCAGCTTTTTCTTAATATCCAGCTGCTGCAATTTGAGTACAGCACCATGTGCTCTATTCCAATACGATGAGTAGCTTCTGAACTTTCTAACAGGAGACAACTTTATAACATGTGAAAACAGCCACTGTGTCTCCCCTTAACCTTTCACAGTCTGTTTGCCTTTATAGGTTAATATCTCTCAACAGCAGTCAGCTGCCTTTTTGTCCTCTGGACTCTCCTCCTTTGCTCTGCCCTCCTCCTTCAAACGGCTGCTGCAGGCTGGTACTGAAGCTTTTCCAGTATCAGGGAGGATGCAAGGATTTCTGCACCCCAAAAAGCATTCTTTTTTTTTGCAACTGCACAGCCTCATGCCCAGCATGGTCAGCTTTTCATCCTCCAATGCCTGGCTTTCTTTGCTAAGAAGCAGTTAGCTCGACCCTTCCTGTATGCAGTTTATCAGTTTCCAGCTCACAGACTTCTCTGCAGTATACTTCAACTTGAAGGTTGACTTTGTACTTGACTTCAAAACTTCCTACTCTTATTGTTTTCCTCCATCACTTCAATCCCCACTCATTTCTGCCCTTCCTCTCTTACCTGATGGACCCGAGACAAAAAGAGAAGATACAAGAACTTTGAGATCACATAAAAATAATCTTTCTCTAGCTTCTTAAGACAGTCTGAAGGCATTAACTGCATAAAGCATCGACTCACATTTTATCTTAGATACCTCTTTCTATTTCTACTGCTTGTTCTAAAATAATCCAATAGTAGAAATGTAAGCTTTCACATTTCTGATACCAGTTTAACATCTATTTAGTATGTGAGATCTCAGCAGCGAGAATGTGTTTTTTCTAACAAGCTTTTTTGCAACTCATTTCCTTAAAAGATCTATTTTAGCATTTTGTTTCACTGCAACCAATATATTCAAGTCTAGGGAAAACTAATTCCATATTGAAAAAGGCCAGGAATTTGAGGCTGACAGGCTGCACTCTTTAGACATGGGAAGACATTTGAATGCCATTATAAATACATGTTTTGAATTGTACTATAAATGTAACACTCAAGCTCAGCTTCCACTGCAAAGCAAAGAGACTCACATCTCCACAGAGAACACTCTTTAAGGGAAAACAATTCTGTCAACTGAAGGGAGAGAAGACACACTGAAATAAGTTCTTGCTCCAGACAGGCAGAATTAGAACACAGCCTTTGCACAGGGCAGCATCCAAGGCACTGCTCCACGCTGAATGTTTAGTGCTTCCTGGTGATATACAGTTTAAATGTCTGCTAGTAACATTTAAAACCATCCACTACATAAGGAGAAATGTGGTTTTAAATTCCACCCTGCTCATCTCCTCACTTCTTCATCAGTCAGCAAGCAGAGTGATATTTAAAAGGAGAACTCAAGGCAGGATGCCATGCTGTGGGTACTCTGTGTGTGGCTACACTGCCACCAGTTCATAAATCAGGAAATCTCTCACATCAAGTACAACAGAACAGACTCAAAGGACTATTCAAGAGAGATCCAGAGAACAGGGACATCTTAACAACCCACAGCAGCAGTTCAGGAACACTCTTAGAAAAATAATGCTCACAAGGAAACCAGGAAGTTTAGTTTTTATTGATTTAGCTTCTGAATGCTGACTGCAATGATGAAATTATCCTGGCAATAATGCAGACAAACCCTCACATGTCTTGTAACATGAGAATGTATGAATACAGGCTTTATATTATACAGCTAAAAAAAAAAATCAAAGCAGCTATTATGGGTCCTAGGAGAGCAAAAGATTATAAATATTTTAATTAGGTTTACTACTTTTGCAGGGTTTTTTAAGAAATCTGGTAATATAAGTATATGTCTTCAAGACAGCAAAAAGAAAAAATCAGAAATAATTTTAAGTAACAGCATTAGAGAATGGCCCTTGAGGCCAGTGCAATGATTTGGTGCTTAGTATAATCTCTCTGATGCACTTAGGACAAAAGAATTAAATTTTAAGTCTGTCACTCTCCAGATTTGCAGCAGAGAGGTATAATGTCAAATGAATTAAAGAAGATGGATGAGCTGATGGATTCAAAAGGAGCAATTACAGTTTTCAGGACAGAGACAGATCTGGCAGTTGCAGAATGAGGATTGACAGCCTAAAACACAAGGAAGAGGAAAACTAACCCCCAGATATTCACATCTGCAAATAAAGGCACATAACCAAGTGCCAGCCCTGTGTCCCAGTGAGCAGGACAAACCAACAGCAGCATTTCAGAGTGATTTTGGAAGCCAAACTTTCATTTCCTATTAAGAGCACTGAAGGTTTTCCACTTTGCTAAATATGCATGTCCTGCATGGAGCCTGAACTTCCAGAGGCACAGAACAGCCCTGCAATAAAACATGCTAAAACTGATTAGAAGAGAAAGCAAGAGAAGCTGGTGAAAGTCTGATATAGATCAGATCAGGCAGACACAGAGAACTAAATGTTTTCTCAGCATGCATCAATCATACAAAAAAACCCAGAGGACCTGGTGCTAACAGAGAGTTTTAGCTCCTCAGACATGGTTTGAGGTAGACAGAAGGTGTTTTTTGGTTTCCTACCTGGGGGAATTTACGTTTGATGGATGTCAGTGCTCCCTCGGGGAGTTTGGCCAGTTCGGAGTCTCTGACTGCGTGGACTGTGGTGGCTCTGGGCTGATGGGTTAATGCCTCTACCTGGAAGAACACAGAGCCCAGACGTTACAGATCATTTACAACATGTTGCTGAAATCAAATGTCAGGCTGAAGAAACAGAACAATCCCCCAGGACCAGACTGTCCCACTTGTTGCCCACACGCGCTCAGAACAGAGCGCTGCGCTCCCCCGTCAGTGCCTCCAGAAGGAGCCAGCCCAAGGCACATCCATCTGCAGCAAGTCTTGGCATCCCTCTCATCCAGGACTCTCAGGTGCACCCTCTGCCACCAGACAGCTGCAGTTCCCCACAGAAGTAGAATCCACAGGACCAGGCAGACAGTGTTACAGAGGAGGCTTGCTTTGAGCTTTTGCAAGCTCTTGCACATGGTGCATCTCCAAAGGGAGGACAAGAACTGCTTTGAATGCTTGCCAGAACAACAGCTGGAGGCACTCTATGAACTCACCATCACACCATCACTTATATCTTTTAATCCATCATTTTTAGTTGTGCTAAAGCCACCTAAGAGACAGTAAAACCCTGCTCCTCTGCTGCTCTTTCTTCTTTCCTCAATGTCACCCTGAAATACTTTCATTTTAATGTCAGAAACTGAATATTGACAACCTTGACGTAATCAAGACTTCCTAAAAATTAAAGAAAGGGGTGAGGAGCAAATCAGCACATTCTGGCCATAAATGAGCTTTGCTTTTCCAGTTGGTTTGCATTTTTTTTTTTTTTTTACATATTCCTGTATCTCTGTGCTATGTAAAGAGGAAAACATGACAGTACACACCTACCTACCTGAATAGTGCCCAATGACTTCATCTAGATGTACTTATTTTGTTGTGAGTAGAACTTTAAAATGATCACAGAAGAAAATGATCACAGAATCATCAAGGCTGGAAAAGATCTCCAAGATCTTCAAGGCCACCCATCAACCCAACACTACCACCACCACACCATACCGCAGAGCACCACACCTACATGTTTTTTGAACTCCTCGAGTTGGATGATGGACATGGATGGGGACTCCACCACCTCTCTGGGCAGCCCGGGCCAATGTCTCACAGTTTTTTCAGTAAAAAAAATTCTTCCTAATATCCAATCAAAACCTTCACTGGTGCATCTTAAGCCCATTTATTCTCATCCTATCACTGGTTACTTGGGAGAAGAGACCAACCCCCACCTCACTCCAACCTCCTTTCACAGAGTTATGCTTACAGCTGGCTCATCTTCAGCTGGCTCTCCACCAGCACCCCCAGGTCCTTTTCCACCAGGCAGTTTCCAGCCACTCCTCCCCAAGCCTGAAGTGTTGCCTGTGGCTGTTGTGACCCACGTGCAGGACCCAGCACTTGGTCTCCTTAAACCTCATCCAACTGACCTCAGCAAATCAATCCAACCTGTCCAGATCCTTCTGTAGAGCCTCCAGACCCTGGAGGTAAACACTCCTGATCAGTTTAGTGTAATCTGCAAACTTACTGAGGGTGCCTTGATCCCCTCATCCAGCTCATCGATGCAGAGATTAAACAAGACCAGCCCCAAAACTGAGCAGTTGTGACCAGCCAACAACTGCCTTTAACTTTGCAACAAAAATGAACATGAAACAGAAAATAATCAGACAGATTCTCCTTTCTGGGGAGAACCCAAGCAATATAAACCCACCCAGGCTCCAAAAGCCTACTCTGCAAAATGCAGCTCTCCCCCAAATCCCCAACTGCACCATTTGCAGAGCCCCGGCCCCGCCACCAGCACTTCTTTGGGTTTTGAAATGCAGAAATCAAATTCCCTGGTGGAATATCTTCCCCTGCTTAATGAGACAGCCTGCTGGGCGAGCGTCATCCCGAGCTGGGGAGTGACTACACCAGTTAATTGCTTAGGAACAGCCTGGTGCTCAGTGCTGCAAGTTTTAGCACCAAACGATGTTTACTGGGCTGAAAATCCATACAGCAGTCCTTTAAAAAAAAAACCAAACAAATAAAATGGTTGTCACTGTAGTAGCTGTAATGAAAATACAGGTGAAAATACAGGCAGAAAAATTCTTCACTCTACCTGCAATTCACAGACACCTGGAATAAAAGTGAACGTGGCTTTTAGCTTTAAGATTTCAGTAGAAAAAGGAACAAATATCAGCTTAGAGTTGTTTGGTTTGTTAGGGGGTTTGGGGGCTTGATGGGGGTTTTTTGATTGCCTTTTTCTTTTTTTTTTTTCCTTTTCAGAATTTGTTCCAAAGCTTGTCTTTACAGCAAACAAGGAATGCTCTGAGCATAGAGCCAGGGCTCAGGCACAAACAAAACACAATGTGCATACTGGCTGAGCTGTGCCAGGGACCCAGGCCTGCACCTGCCACAGGACAAGAAAATTCATCCAAAACATGCAACTCCGTGACCCACCTCCAACAAGAATGAGTTCTTGGACGACTATGTGTGCACAAAATGGACAACTCAGCCAGAACATCTAGATCTCAAAAACTTGCAATTAGTCCAGAAAGCTGAGATCAACCTGCTAATATTAACTCCAGCCAGGGCACAAGAGTTTAACCAACACCAATTGCTACACGTGACATCTGCACAACAAAATTTTAAGTAGCTCTATTTTACAGGATCCAGCCTTTGTGATTTGTTTGGACACCAGGGATGTTTGGTTATGTGATCAGATTTTAAACTAATCATATAGAAGGGGGATAAAAGTTAATGCTGTCTTTGTACGTATGTTTATGGAGAAACAAGTCCCCTCTAGGTTCCCCAAATGGTTGTGTAACATCTCCTGTTTTATCCCTCTCCCCTAATATCAGCTTTTTATCAGTTTTTAGCTCTGTAATTTAGATTCCTTATCCTGAAAGCAGGTTAAGAGTTTTCAGTTGTTAAAATAAAACCTTTTCTCTTAGCCAGTCACCACCCAATTGAGTTTAATTTGTATAAAGAGTAACACTCAAACTGTCTAAAAGCCTTTTCCACTCTCCTTGTGATATATGAGCACATAAAATTAACTGTGCTCCAAAGGACTCACAAGTCTTTCAGAAAATATTTGTAAAAGAGGAATTAAATTTTAACTAAAACAAAGCCTCAGGGATTTTTTTTTCCCCCTGCTCCAAGCTGTGACTTTGTCCTTTTGAATTGTTCCCTGGGCAGAGCAGAGGGGAGATGGAGACCTTTGTCCAACCTTCACACAGAGCCATTCAGATCTCCAGAGCCAGTGGCATTTGCAGCATTTGCAAGGGAATCATCTGAATGCTGCTCCCACCTGATCACAGAAATTGGATCTTCTACTATCCTTATTTACAGGTACTATGCAAGTCTTGCCATTAGCTTTGATATTTTCATGCAAATACACCCAGGAATTCTAGCATGGAAAATATTCAGGTCCCAGGCACTGTAGATCAAAAAAATTCAAATTTTGCTTTCCCCTTGGATATTGTCACCTCCAATCCTCAACTCTATTTTAATTAGTTCTCCCAAGCTATTAATAAATAGTCTCCACTGGAAGTGAGAGGGTCCTCCTTCAATGGAGAGGGTCCTCCTTCAATTTTTGGACCATCTGTAGGATTATTCTCCATTTTCACTACATTCTCACCCCTCCCCTCTTTACACCCTCTGGCTACAAAGCCTTCTGCACAAGTTTTACATTTTCTCCAAATGGGAAATCTGCCAAATCAAATACAGGTTTGGCTATTCTCACCTTTTTTGAAGATCACAAACATTCTTTGAGTCATAGTTCTCCCCTGTAAATGACACTTTTCTTCTTTGTATTTATCCTTCATAAACTGACATGTCATCTATTCAGAGATTTTTCTTTTGGCTTAGAAAAAAAGAAATCTCATGCAACATGAGAACTTAAAATTACTTCAGTCATAAGCCACACTGAAATCCTTGGGCTCCTCTGTCCAGTGAACCTTTTGAACAAATTTTCTTTATTTTCCAAGTTTGTCAATAGCACAAGACTTGGAGATCTGGCTTGAAGGTTAATATGCATAAAATTCACCTGTGATCAGAAGATCAACCCCAGAAGATTATTCCTTTGGTCATAAAAAAGAAATTTAACATTTTGGTCACTCACCACAGCTGCAGCTAAACACAGACACTTCCTTAGTAACATTAATAACAAACATTTCAGGGAATAGTGCTATTATTCAATTCCAAATCGTATTCAACCTGCCCAGAGGGAGCAGACATTTGTATATATACTCACCCAAGACTCTTTTTTGAGCTCCTTCCCAGACTACCATTGCCACCACGTACCCATGCCAGCTACACAGCTGCCTCTGCTCCAGGGCAGGAAAGAATCAGTGGACCCTTTCCCACTTCTTTTCCAATTCCAGCCATCATGACATTTTTCCTTGAGGCAATAGTACATCTCTGGTTCTTCTCCCAAACATCCATTCCTTCCCCTCAAGAACAAGCCTCTAAACAAGTTCTGACTCATTGCCCATTTCTGACTTCTCTTTGAATTCTTCATTTGCCCAGATGCCATCCTTGTCCCTCCTCTCTCAAACAAGCCTCCACATTCCCTGGTGTTCACCGCAGGCTTGAGCCCATCACCTCCTCTGCTCTGCCTGGACTGGCTATTCTTCTCTTTGCCATCTTATTATCTAGTGTTGCTCACTTCTCCCTTGTGTTGTAAACTCAGCAACCCCCACGACAGTCCTATTTGAAATCAGCCTCTGAAAGCCAACTCCTATGCCTTATTTTTGCAGCCATGCAAAATGATAAATGTTCATTGCTCATCCACCTCTGAGGTCAACCCCTTGGCTCCTCATTTACAGCAAGCACCAACATCTCCTCTCTACCTCCATCACACCCTCACGAATGTGAGCATCCATCATGGCCTTGGCTTCTATTTCCTCCAAGTGCTGCAGAAAGCAATGCCTTGAATGCTGTAATAACTTGCCCCAAGGAGCACACCTCAGTTCAGACTGTCATTCACCATGGTTCTTGTAATGGATCACAAATACTACCACAGGTGATGGTCCCTCCTGCACTGCTGCAGTTCTGTTGTCCCCAACACTGAGAAAAATAAAAAAAAACCAACCTGACTACAAATAGACCTGTGCTCTTTTTACTGTTTCAGTGAATTCTGACAGTTAGGTTCTCATCTCTTAGCTCAGCAGTAAATAGTGACAAAACCCATGTACAGTGCATCCATCACGTCCAGTGCTTCACAGTCCTGGCTTACAAGTTCTTTATGAAGGAAAAGTGTCATTGTAAATCTTTTAAAGGAAGGGGGAAAAGCAATTTAGATTCTCATGACCTCTTCTGACTTCATTTTCAACAGTCATTCCTGACAGTTGTTCTTTTTGGAAGAAAATTTGGATAAAAAGCTTTCCAAATTACACGGTTGGAAATAAAAACTAGCAAGTGTTGTCTTCTGCAGGTTGGTCTAATTACTTCAGATTCTTTTCTGAGCTACACCCAACAATTCACTTGGAGTATTTGCCTGATGTGACGTGTGTGCACAGCCCCAGTGCAACAAGCACAGCTCTTCTCAGGCTCAGCCTCGAGCATCTCTGAGACTGCACAGAGGATTTGGCCAGAGCTGGGCCTGGTTCATGTCAGCCTGTCTCCTTGCACCAAAATGTTACCTCTCCACACAAATTCAGCCTCACTTCAATAAATTATTGGGTGAGTTTTCCAATAGTCAGAAAATGGTAAAACACAATGAATTTAAAACAGCTTCTTGTGTAGATTATTTCTTTTCAAGTGAGTTTTCAAGTTTGCTGAGTGCAAGAGGAGACAGGTCCAGTCTGAATTAGCAACACAAGCCAAGAGGACTGTGTCATCACAGATGTGTCCTCCTCAACCTCCAACCCATGGCAGGTTTATACATGCCTGTGGCTCCTCCTGCACGTTCCCTCCCCATCCATTCTGTAACATGCTGCTTTATGGCCAGGCCTCCACCTGAGAATCTTTTGTTCTCTCATACATCATATTTCTTCCTCCCATATCGATCTTTTCCTTGGTACCAGCTCACAAAAAGCAGTAGTCCTTCCCCATCAGGGTACCTGCATTTCAGCCCTTGCACTGCCAGTCCCTGGGCACAAGGCAGGACAGGGGAGCAGCAGCCACAGAGGTGAGAGCATCAGTTACAACGAGACCCTGGGAAGCTGCTGAAGAGTTTAAAATTATGTAGCTTAAACTCTTCATCTTCCAAATCCTCATTCACAAAAGCCAGAATCATCACCTGTCAGTTACCCTGCTAGTTCTAGGCTTCAACTTTTCACATTCACACTAGACACGTTGGCAAGACCCTGCAGCCCACCACAAGAGGAGCTGGGCAGGTCAGTCAGGACACAGCCAGCTGAGCTCTGAGAGCAGCATCACACCTCACAGAACAGTGAGGACTCAGAACAGACAACAGCAGCATAAAGGCATTTCCTTCTCTTCCACCAGCAGCACCACAGAGGGGTCAGGGTCTGTCTGTGCAGACACTTCCCTGCAGAGCTGCTGCTGGTGGACTCACCTCAGCCCTCTGCTGAAAAGACAAAGCTCAGAGGTCCCTCTGCACAAACTGCTTCCTCGCTCTCCCCTCACACAACGTCCACCCCAAACCACACCAGGTGCCACCTAAAATCAACCCCAAGGAGCTGGGCAAGGACCAGAACAAGATAGAAGGAAAGAGAAGGGACAGGGGTGAAATAGGCCATACAGGGAAGTGTAGGTGCACCTGTGGAGGCTTAAGAAGAAGACATATCAACACTGACATCTGCTGATAGCTTAGGAGGCTCAAGGAAAGGGGTAGGCAAGAGGTCAGAGGCACAGGCAGCAGGTAGAACACCCACATTTATCTCAACAGCCAACACAAGCACTGAACAGCACGGGCAGAAACCAGAGACACGTGGATTTTCACAGCAGGGTTTTCACCAGGCAAGGACAGGAGATGCTGCTGCTGCTGCCATTGAAGACAACAATGTCACACAACCAATGTTACCTAAAGGGTGAGCAAACATGACATGGAACCACTTTTTTCCTGGTTCAAACAAGCTGCCCTCAGACCTTCTGCAGTTCGTCTGCACCTGAAGCAGCCGAGGATGCTAATCCCAAAGATGTCTCCTCCAGCCATCAGTTTGGAAGGATTTGAAGTACCAACTTGTTTGTATCAGGAAAGGACAAAGGAGGAGACACTGCTGGAAGGAATGAATGAGTGGGAAGAGCGAGCAGGCAAGCTGCAAATCGATGCTCTCTGTGGGCACGGTGCCCGCGGCTGAGTGAGGCACAACATGTACTCCTCAAAGTTGTTCTACCAACCACCTTCTGCAGCCTCTCGTGTGCCAAGTTAACCCCCTGGCTGAGGACATCCAGCACTTCTGCTGGGCAGGAAGAAGAATCCAAACCTCCCTCTGTCATTTTTTCATATACATGTATAAAAATGTAAGACTTTCAAGTGTCAGTCTTACTTTGTGTATCTCTGTGTGTGTAACTGTACATTTAATATACATTTAAAAGTTTAGTAAGACTGAGCTTGCTGCCTCTTGTAACTGAGGCAGTGGGAGTCCTGCTACAGGCTCTCCCAGAAGGGCTGAACCTGCATTTTGTAGCAGTGCAACAAGTCCTGTTGCAGCAGCAAACGTCACTGAGGGACAGAAAAGGGAAAGATCAGAGCGTATAAAAACGTAAGACTTATGTTCATACAGACACACTCAAGTGTCTGTCTTACTTTGTGTATCTCTGTGTGTCTAACTGTACATTTAATATACATTTAAAAGTTTAGTAAGACTGAGCTTGCTGCCTCTTGTAACTGAGGCAGTGGGAGTCCTGCTACAGGCTCTCCCAGAAGGGCTGAACCTGCATTTTGTAGCAGTGCAATGAGTCCTGTTGCAGCAGCAAACGTCACTGAGGGACAGAAAAGGGAAAGATCAGAGCCAGGGAAGGGAGCTGGTAACAGTCTGACCTTGGGTGTTTAAGATTCACTCCCTACAGACACATGGCTACAGAAAAGATGGGAAGCTGCACGCACGTTTTGCTCCCCTAATGCAACACTGGTCAAAACACCACCAAAAAAAATACTAAAAGTTACCTGAAGCGTGCACACAAATCACCCAATAAATCCATCAGTTTTATCCAGGCTGTCTGAGGAGCATTTGGAAGTGCAGCCTGCTCCTCTTCCATGAGAGGATACTTGAATTTCAGCAGCAGCAGGAGAGAGAACAGGACACGACGACCTGCTCAGATACTTTCCAACAAGGGAGAGAAGTGGTTCCCTCTGTTTCAGCTTCACGTCAGAGCAGTGCCAAACCTGGCTGAACTTCAGCAGCACCCTTCCTCACCCTCCACTGCTCACTCTTCCCCCAGTGTTTTTTTCCTGTCACCTCTGTTGGACTCTGGTTCCCATCACTCCCTGGAAGGGGATCACACTTCTTACCCACTGGCTCTTACCTCATGATGCTTGCAAACAGAAAAGTTACAACCAAGAAAAACAAAATCACCTCTTGCTAACAAAGTACTGGCACATTTTGTACAGGGATGAGGGAGAATTAACTCTTGCCACCCACAAGCCAGCCTAGTTTGATGCAGTTTCTTAAAACAAAAGGCAGAAATGAGCAGAGAGCAAGAATCACAGAATGTTTGGGTTGGAA
>NW_008591403.1:0-38396 GCF_000691845.1 Merops nubicus
ACAGCTATCTGAAACTCCATCCAAAACTAGAATGATAGGGAGACGCTTTCCAATAGCGTACTAACCGATGAATTTAGTAGAAAAGTAGAAATCAAAACTTTCGCCTCACAGACAAGCAGAGATGATTACCTTCTTTCCAAACCATGTAAATAGACAACGATATTTAGGTAAGTTTATGTTATATAAATCTAGATTTGTAAAGAATTAAAATAAAGCAAATGTACCAAATTACTTTGAAAAAAAATAAGTAAATTCTTGATTTCAGTTTCAGGAATCTGAAAACTCTTATAAAAGTATGTCTTATTAAAGAAGGATCTAGTTTTGAAAATCAGGAACCTCAAATATTTTTTACTGCTGAGTTATAAAGCCTTGACAAAACAGAACATTGACCTAGCGATTCCTTACACTTTAGGAACCAGTAAGTAACGAAGTAAGAAATGGAGCATATTTGCCAAGCTGGAAGCTAGGTTTTATCAAAGAATCTAATTTCCTGATCGATTAATGTTCCTGAGCTGATGTGTAAACAAAAAAAAAAAGTTAAGTAGAGTCCATGTTTATTGAATCAAGTATTAGTAACTGACAGATCTTGTGAAGCAGTTTTCAATGTGAATACATTGTAAAATACAAGAGAGTTTCCTGATAACTCTTTCATCTTTGAAGTGGTTTAGTTATATAATGAAACAGATCTTGGCACTTCAGCCTCTAATGGCCTCTTGAAAGCTCTTTCATCTACAGTACAAATGAGGATTCCCAAATCAACTGCCAGTTTCTTTATGCCTCAGAAGATAAGCACAGCACAATTTCCAAATGACAAAAAGAGATGTAAAAATATGCCAATGTATGAAAGCCACATATCTGTGCTTGCACAAAGTATTTACTTTCCATATTTATGAAACTCTGACCCATTTAGCTTGTTACTTCTGCCAGAAATCCCAAACAGAGAACAAAAGGAATAGAGTTAAAAATGTGTAATAGCAGGCCATAGAAGAAATCCTAGTGGGCCAAAGTTGTTGTCGAAAGGCAATTTGTAGGAGAAAACAAGTTTTCCAGAAAATAAATGTGAAATAGATTCTGCCAGTGGAAGAAGATCTGGTTGTTTTTTTTTTTTGTCCTCTGTTTTGGGTAACCCTGGGTAGTCTGAGTAATATTAGCCATACAAGTTCCATATAAAGCAAGAAGAAAAGGACATATTTTTTCTTTTGTGTATGCGTTGCAATGTTCCTCTACAGTTGCTAATTGGCAATATGTTCTGTTTAGAGTACAGATTGTTCACTTAAGCCTTGTGAGACATGAAAATTAACAGATATCTTCAAAATATGGACTATGATATTTTAAGAACTCAGAGGAAATTACGAAAAATGTTTAAAGAGATATCTAAAATCTAACCCTCTTGATAAGCCTTTTGAATAATTTATGCTGAGGCCATGATCTTGACAGCAATCTCTATGCATTTAAAAATTGCTTACGTGAGTAATGAAACTCTAAAGTTATATAAGTGTATATATAGGAGTTCAGCTTTCTAGTGGAATGAGGGATTAGATTTCATTGTGGGAATTGTTAATTAATTTTAGATGGCTATGTTTGTAAAAACAAATTGAGCTTTAATTCTGCTTTCAATCCCTTAGTTTCTGGTACTACCAGGAACTATGAAGACACACAAAACTGAAGCATAATAAAACAAACCAAAAGAATTTCAAAGATTTTTTAACATAAATGAGATAAATCTTCAGCAAGCAGCACTGTTTGCTGAGTGACTCTTTGTGGGATTCTTTTCCCATCTCAAAATCCTCTCGTTTTCCTAAGTAGTTGTACCAAATTTTCGGTGATGAGGAACTGTGTAGTTACTTGGAAAGCTCACATTTTTTCCCTAAGTAACACAGGTTTCAAAGAGTGGCTAAACTGAACATTACCAAATGACAAAGAAATTTAAAAATCTTGCATATCAGCTGCAGTTGTGAAAGACACCTTAAGAACACGTATTGCAGCTATAAAACATCCTCATCTTTTAAGAGTTTTTTTTCAGGACTCAATCCAATCTCTCTTTGCACATATTACAGATGTTTATTTTCTCATTCTTTGGTTAATACACTTTTGGCACAAAATGAAGAGTACTGGAAAAATAAAATAAATATTTTCCAACTCAAACTGGTTTATTATCCAAGGAATTTATCTGTTGTGTGTGATACTAGTTTTAAGTCTCCAACCTGACTGATTAAAACAAGAATTTGAAACAAGTTCTCTTACATGGATATTAGTACTACAAAGACCAATACACTTGTTAATATAGACTGGAGAAGGAATGGCTTTAAGAAGATAAAGGAAACATAAAGGAAGTAAAAAAATACAGCTCTAAGATGTAACCTGTCAGTCAATGAAGCATTTTGGTTGAGTGCAAGAATGAACATTAGCTGGATCAATTTCCTATGGAGGTAATTCTTTTAAAAGCAAGAAAACTATCAAAATAGGGCTTTAAAAATAAATGAGACTTCCAAATGAACAGAAACATGGAGGATTCTAAAGACAAGCATTGTAATTTGAAAGATATGTCAAAGGTGAGCGGCTGCTAAAAAAGGAAGTAAACAGATCTATAATAGTTACCATTTAGATACACAGGAGAAAAACAAGACTGAAATGCATGTCTCATTAACTCGGTCTGCCTCAAATCCAGATGAGAAGGCAATAGAGATGTTATCTTTCATGAAGAAACTAACATAGTTTCTGTAATTATTTAGCTGTTCTTTATAAAAATGAGAACAGGGAAAGGTGAACACAAAAACAGAAGCAGTGCATCCAGAACTATAGCATTCCAAGCAAAATAGTCTAAAGTTTAGGAATATTCAGAAGGTACCAGGGGACCTTAAGTCACTACTAATTAAATAATCCAGCACAAATTGGTCAGTAAAGTGTGTAAAGTGGAACAATTTAACTGAAAGACAATTGAAAAATTGAAAAATATTATAATGTTTCTCAATGTAATGTCATAGTATTTCCAGATGACTAAATCATGGTCTGGAGATGAAAATGAGGAATTCAATACCTTTACTAGTAGTAATAATGAGAGTGATAATGAACAACTAATTTTTGAAGGAAACAATGAAGCTGTATTTGTTCAGAATCTGTCCCTTTTATCAGCAGAATTCCACTGACCTCAGATTCATCTTCTTTATATATGTTCCTGTGTTAAGATGCCCATTCTTGTCATATCAGACTCAGTATCCAAATGCCTCTAATTTTACTTAATTTTTTCAGTCGTATTTTTTCATTTGAGTTCCCATCATTGACAGATGTAAAACATAGAATCATAGAATCCTTTAGGTTGAAAGGGACTTTCAAGATCATCAAGTCCAACCATTGAGCCATTAGGGCTCTAAAGTCCTCTGCTACAACAGATCACAATCTGTCAGGGCTGGAAGGGACCACAAGGATCCCCCAGTTCCAACCCCTCTGCCATGAGCAGGGACACCTCCCACTAGATCAGGCTGCCCAGAGCCTCCTCCAGCCTGGCCTTAAAGACCCCCAGGGATGGGGCCTCAGCCACCTCCCTGCACAACCCATTCAAGGGTCTCACCACTCTCATGGTGAAGAACTTCTTCCTCACATCCAGCCTGAATCTGCCCACTTCCAGCTTTGCCCCATTCCCTCTAGTCCTGTCATTACTCGATATCCTAAAAAGTCCCTCCCCAGCTTTCTTGTATGCCCCTCTAAGATACTGGAAGGCCACAATAAGGTCACCTCGGAGCCTTCGCTTCTCCAGACTGAACAGCCCCAACTCTCTCAGTCTGTCCTCATAGGAGAGCTGCTCCAGCCCTCGGATCATTCTTGTGGCCCTTCTCTGGACATGCTCCAGCAGGTCCACATCCCTCTTGTAATGGGGGCTCCAGAACTGGATGCAGTACTCCAGGTGGGGTCTGACCTACTATGCTTTCTGGTGAAAGTTGCATCCATAATTGTGGTGGGGTTTTTGGGTGTTTTTTGTTTTTTGTTTTTTTGTTTCTTTGTTTGTTTGTTTCCATAGTTGTGTACGCATATTTTGGAAAATCTGTCTCTGGAGTGTGAGTTGGTAACTCATTCATATGCCTAACTTGCAGTACATTGGCATGAACATGCTTTTAAAGCTTCTACATAAGCATAAAACTTAAACCAAGCCAATTTGAATCAACTTAGTCTAAAGCAAGTACCTTGGAGAAAGCAAAATCAAATGAGTATCAGTAAGATTTAAAAAAAAAAAAAAAACTTACATGAATTTGTAATAATACAGAAATCTTTAAAAGTAGTGAAAAATAATTCTAAACCCATGCCGAAACTCAGGAGAAGCATTGAAATACATAAACTATTCTTTTTTACTTCATTTGAGCTTCAGAAGTCATTTGGTCAATTATATTTGACAATATCCCCTTGAAAGAAATACATACATGTGTTTTTTTTCCACAAGGAAAAGCAACATGTAAGGCTATTTTAGGTCAAGTGGGTTTTTAATGTTAAAATTCTTCCTTGAGTCTGATTAATATTTGTACTTGCTAAAAAATAACAGCCATCAACATTATTTTACTATCTTTGCTGAAGACAAAGTAAGTTTTCTGCAGCTTGAACATGGAATAGAATCCATATTATCAGAAGGTGGTCTAGACTTTGATTTCTTGTTTTTTCAATAGCTAGCTATTTAATCTTGAAAATTTGAGTATGCAAAAATAGAAGTCATACTGACATTTAAACATGCATGTATGTTAGGATACTAAAGACAAAACCAGTGATTAATAGGCTAAAGAGCTATTTCTCAGTTTATCTATTAGGCTGGAATTTCTCAAAAATCTGTAGGAAATAAAACTGCTGAACAAGAGCAAAAAAGGCTGATTTTAATTTGTTTGAGACATGTATTATTGCTATGTAATGTTGCTATTACTGTTAAATGTTAAAGCAGTATTAGAATGAAACTCATTAGGAACAACAGTTGTGTTGGTAAAGCTCCATCCCCTTCCAGACTGTTTATGAGGTTTACTTGAAACGGTCACTGAATAAGTTTCATAAACATGCCATTGGCTAACTATATCAACAGTATGTTTTCTTTATAATTGGAGAAGGTGGGGCTAATTTGTCTAAAACTGAACATCTATATCTCAGATGTAAACTAAATTCTCAGTCTAAGATGAATTTACAGTCAGTATAGTCTAATGTGAAATTCATCCCTTAAAACAGCTAAAAGAAATCAGATCTTATTTTGAAGAGCCATTTAGTTCCATTGACTATAAAAGGAAAATAAACATTCTAAGCACTATATAGCAATGAAGGACAAACCAAAAACTTTCATAATTTTAGTAACAATAGAATCATAGAGATGTTGATTTAATGCTACTTGTGAAGGTCCAAACCTCCTGTTCAAATTGGGTATGTTGCCAACACTAGATCAGGTCGGCCCTACCTTTGCCTAGTGAGCCTTGAAAGCCTCCAGTTATCCAATCTATACTGAGCATCATTTTTTAAAACTAAATGGACCAGGTCCTTCAAAGGCTGCACTGAACAAGCATGACATTTGACAGGATCTTTGTTTTGAAAGTATTGTTCCCTTCTGCCCAAAGATAGTCTACTTTTTGTTTTGTTTTGTTTTGTTTTGTTTTTTTCACTCTATTATGTTTTTCCAGTGGCAATAGGAGTTATCAAGAAACAAATGTTTCTTATTTGACTGGTATGAGAAGGAAAATATTTGGAAAGCTGTTAGTTACTCCATCTTCAAATCATAAATCTACCCACAGAGTTTTTTTAGTGTGTAAGAAAGAAAAATTAGTGACTACAATTCTCAATATATTCTGTCTTTCATTCATTCACAACCAGAGTTAGCATACATGTACTTTTAACTTTAGCTTGTAGTCAGTAGTGAACTTAGTTTGACCTAGATTTTAAATAAATGCACAATGAAGTTTAAACCTGAGGCTATGGAATGTTTAGCATCAAGAAAAACGATTCAAGTAGCTGTAAAAAATAACTGAAATTGAGTACCATGCTAATTAGCTTCTCAAATTCTCACTAAATACGTTGTGTCAGATATGTGACTGGATTACTGACTGGTACATGACTTCTACAGTTCTGTTAGTACAGATTATGATGAAATTTATAAGTAAGAATTACAGTAAACTGGACAACTTCGATTTTCATTTGTTAACACCTAAAAAACATCTGTGTTTTTAATTTCTTTCCTGATTGTTCTAAATTACATTTCTTTTTAAAGCTTGTCGAATATTACCACCAATAACAACTAAAAAGTTAAAATATGCTTTGAAAACTGTAGGTGTCAGAAAATGCATCATTAGCAGGGTATGTCAATCCTAATGTTATGGCTTGCCATCTGATAGTCAAATAAAATTTGTCTGTGGTATATGTGATACGTGATATGATGTGATATGTGTATATGATAATCTTTTCTTTTATTTTGCATTTGTTTCTCTTAGAATAAGATATGAAAAACAGTGTAGTTACTCTTGCTGAAATATTTAATTTCCTTCAGTCAGGAAAAAAAAAAAAAAAAGAAAAAAGTGGTTTCTGACATTCTTTCAGTGTGCATAGGCATAAAGGTGTACTTTATGGCATATCTTATGTGGTGTACTACTGGCATATCTTATTCAAAACAACAATAAAGAGCAGTAGACCTAAATATTCCATTTGAAGGGGGTAATGTTACCAGCAGAAGTGCAGAGTGGATATTTTGGCTCTGTCAATCCACTGGAATGGCCAAAACACTTGAGCTAGAAAAGAATAGAAAGATGCATGTGCCACACTGGCGCATAATTGTTCTCCATTTAAGTGAATGAGAAGTAACATCTAAAATGTGGATCCAGGAATACTCTTAATCTCTCTCCAGCTGCATAGCTGCATCCATCTCTTTTTAAAGTGAAATCATAAATATTAATATTTTCCCATAGTAGGAAAGAGTTCTTCATTTTTTCTAGCCACTCACAGTGACATCCAATTAATTTCTTTAGACATTGGATATCTCCTTTTTTAACTGAGAATTTAGCAGTAAACTCAATCTAATAATTTAAATTTTGTCTTGGCTGTTCTTAGGCACTTTTCCTATCACTAGTTAGAGTCAATTTCTAGATTGTTCTAGAATTAAAAATGCTTTATTCTCATAATTCTTTTGGGGAGAGGTCAGTTTCTCATCAATCCCTTTCCCAGGCTTCTGGCATAATTTCTACATTTGTCTTTTTCATTGTTATCTTATATCATATTTGGTTTCGAAAGTTGTAGCGCAAAAGATCCAACTTTAGCTATTCCATCCTTTAATGGATGCTCCTCTCCCTTTTCCTCTAAATATTCTAGAACAGTGTGCTGTAGGAATAAGACTACATGTTTAAAAATAAAGGAACTCTATGATGAGTGATATGCTCTGTTACAGTAAGGAACATAGGTTTAAGGAAGCTACATGGATTGTCAAAAGTTCACATGTATTTGACTTGTAAATGAAAATCTGTGTATCACAGGACATCTCAGCACTTGCACATTTAAACCATTCTGGCTGCAAACATCTAGATTTTAACATTTTGTTTCAGTTGAAAACGCCTATAAAAGTTATTGTAAGGTTTGGACAGCTAACGTTAGTAATATAAGATATTTTAGAGCAGAGTATCATTAAACCATTAAAAATACATTTTATGATGGTAAGAGGGAAAAGATTTTCTCAGATGAAATGTACAAAATGTGATCTGCCCAGGGGGAGGTTTGGGCACCAGGGCAGTTTTCTCTTGGAACTGTGCTAAGACAACAAAACATCAGGAAACCCAGCTGTGCCAGAGACATTGCAGTGACATTATTTTTAAGGTATGAAGGAGCACTGAGCAAACAGATAAATTGGAAGGCACCTCACAAAGAGTATTGCAAAAGCCTTTCTTCTGTTGACTTTTATGTCATGACAAGGAGTTCTGGGATTTTTTTCCCCTCATGAGTTCCTAAAATATGGACATATGTTTGTTTTGGTTCATTCATAAAAAATGGTTGTCCAACAACATTGTCCCTAAAGCCTCATAGCTGGCAAACAGTGTCAGTGGTGCTGCTCAAGTAACTTATCTGACACTTTTCTTAACATGAAAGAGAAGGTAATGTAGAAGAAAGCAGCTAATTTCAGTGTACTGTAATGAATGTACCAGTCTTCAACATTTTGTTCACAAAAAAGAGCCAGAAGTTCAGTTCTGAAGCTCAATTGTCTGATCAGGCTAGCTAATGTTTTATAAAGATAAATAGGTAACTGCACTCCTATATGTTGTTCTATATATTGTCAGAGATGCACAGAAAATTAATGCATTTCTGTAGATCTGCTGCTACCATTTTTGTTCTTAGAGATGAGTTTTGAGCTGGTATTTTATCCACATTTTGAACAGAAAGCATCAAAACCAGGAATATTTTAAAAATACTTTTATTTACATACATTTTTGGTGTTCCTTAAGTTAAGGATAAACTTATCTGTTCTAAACTTTGTGTTAGTGTTTCTAGTTTCAGAAAACATTAGTTGTAAGCATGCAGAAACAAATGTGAATTTTTTTTCCCAACTAGTTATTAGCTGAAAATTCTAAATGGAGGAACTTCTGCCATAGATTTTATTTTTTAGGAGTACATATTTCAAACAGGAAGAATTTTACTTTTACACAATGGTACTTTGTAAACACTAAAACCAGTGAAATGACAGTGCATTTGCAACAGAGATACCGTCATTGTTTCAGGAAGAATACACGATACGTCAGTGTAACTGTCACAGTTATCTGCTTACTTTCAAATTAGCTTTTTCAAATAACTAAACAGAATATTATTGAACCAAAGCAAAATGGGGAATGTAATACTGAAGTATTAGATTGTTGATAAATGGCTTGTTAGCAGCTAAATATTGTGTACATCAGATATACAATACCTGTGCTATGTTGCAAGTAAATCATGATTGCCTTCACTGCCTCAGAAATCTGCCTTAGGAAATTAACTACATAAAGGATTATTGGGAAAAAAGGCAGTCTACTTAGCACACTTTGAAAATTATTCATTTCTATGGCATGTTTGTCTAAAAAACTATAAATAAAAAAAAGTACATATCCAAATATGTAAACGGAATACATATCCCTAAGAAGTATAACTGTATAGTGAAGCCAATTTCGTCAAGCCTTCTACATCAATCAATATGAAGAATATCAGAAGACTAATGATACTTCTCTCTTTAGGTGTGACTTTTGTGTATAGTTTCAGACCCACATTAAAAATCATATTCTTATTGTTTGTAGTCAGTCAGGTGGAGGAGTAGGGAGAGACAAAGCGCATTATTAACCACCCCTTTAAGCTACAGTACTGCAAGGCAATAGCACTTAAATATAGAGAAAAGGGAAGACAATAAATGGGAAGGATTCTTGGATTTATGACAGAGCTACTGACTAACACCTGATTTTTTATTAAAAAAGCAAATTTACAACCGCTCAAACACCTGGGTACACAGTTTACTCATAATGTAGCATAACATAGTTCTCTCAGGCATGACATGATGCCCAGTGCTCATGAAAGGAACATGACATTCCCTATACATTACCCCTCTTTGCATTTGTCATCTCTACTCTAAAAAATGAATACTAGATGAGGATAGGAAGGGGAAAGGCCAACAAATAGATCACATTGCAGAAACTTCTTGACAAACTCTCAGCAGAGTGATGTGCCAAAGTCATGTCATGATCTGCATCAGTAGCCAATGCACTAGCAGACCAGGAGGTAAAAAAAAAAAAAAAGTCATATCCATGGAAGTGATGGAAAATTATTGTTTTACTGTCTTTTTGCATCTTTCTCTGGGGCGGTGGATCCATTTGATACACCTTGTCTTATGATTAAGAATCTAACACTTCCTGGGAAGTTTTTGTTCCATTACGTTTTGTTACGTTACAGAAATAAGTGCTCTCTCAGAGATAAATTCCAGTTATGTCAAGTAACACCTTGTGAGGCTACAGGCTAAAAGTCTTTTTGTAAAAAAGAATGTCACTTTTTCTAGGACCAGGTGAAGAAAAATTTAAGAACTACTTATTGTGGGGAAAGAACTTAATTTGTGTTGTGGTTTGACGCTTGGAATGGGGGTGTGACCTTCCAGCAACTGGAAGGAACCCGGGTGGGGGTGAACCATTGTATTCCCTCCCCTTCCCACACACACTCTGACAAGAGGCAGGGAGTGGTTTCTAATTTCACTCCTGCCTTGGAGCTCGGAGAGGGAAGTTCTCCTTTCACTCCGTGGGACCCTGGAACCATTTCTGAGGGTTTTGTATATTTTATTTTTTGTACTTTTCCCCAAATCTTTGTATGTATTATTTTCCTTACCTCCCTATTTTCGTTTTCTGTTCCTTGTTAAACAATATACTTCATTTTTTTTTTTTCCAAAGTGTCTCTCTCACTCTCAGGGGGGTGAGAGGCGAGTACATAGTTCTGTTCCGTCTGGGTCCTGCCCTGAACCCCTTTTTACGTGGAACCAGGACAATTTGTTATAAACTTCAATAAATTTCCAAACATTTCCTCCCACCCCAGCTTTCTTGCTTTTTACCCCTGGTCTTGTCATGAAGGTATTATAATTTTCAGTTCTCTGCATGTTTTTTGACTCTTAAGAAAAGTCTTCAATAATGTGATATTAATCAACACAAAGATATGTAGATACATCTGGAATTTATCTCTAGTCTTTCTTCAGCTGTTTTTGTCACAAGACACGGACAAAAGGTGCAATTAAACAGAGCATAGTTCACTAGTTTTCTTTCAGAAATGCTGTTCTGTTATATGAATTTCATAGAATCATAGAATCATAGAATCCTTAGGTTGGAAGGGACCTCCAAGATCATCAAGTCCAACCATTGAGCCATTAAGGCTCTAAAGTCCTCTGCTAAAACAGATCAGAATTTGTCAGGGTTGGAAGGGACCACAAGGATCACCCAGTTCCAACCCTTCTGCCATGAGCAGGGACACCTCCCACTAGATCAGGCTGCCCAGAGCCTCATCCAGACATTTCATCATGTTCTTCACTTTTGGAAGAACTGGTGCGATTCTATCCTGAAAAGGATTGATTGTCTGCTAAGATCTAAGAAAACAAGGATCCTTGTATCATTCAGTTTCTGCATAAATTCTTTCATCCTTTACACCTGTCCTGTTTGCCTGTCTCTGCTTCTTATTCTGAAAGATTGCCCTGGAGACCAGTTAGAACAGAACAATTCTGTTCAGTGATTTTACTTTTCAGCTTAGTCTCTTCTAACTAACTGCACTTTCTGAAGCTAATATTTCCAAAGACACTATCTGCTTCTAACACTGATAGTGCTTGACGTCTAGAGTTACTATCAAAGATTAGTATGCAGACCGAGGTCATTGCTAAATCTTGTGTACCACATTAAAGGTGCAGAAAGTAAAAGATTCAACCTGTGGGGAGGAACAGACAGGACAGGTGACCTAAAACTGACCAACAAGGTGTTCCATCCCATATCCATCATATTCAGTATAAAGCTGAAGGGCCATGAGGTTCAAGCTCTCTGCTTCCATGGCTGCTGTCCAAGGAGGACTCTGTCCATTCTGCTTTCAATCCCAGGCTGTGTGTTCCAGCATCCAGCTCCTGAATCTGGTTCCTGTAGGCTGCTGCAATCCGTCTTGGACTTGACCAGTGCTTGCTCCAGACTATTGACGTTGGTGTAATTGCCATCAGGGGAGCTGGGTTCAATATTGGTGTTGGATATATTTGTATACACTCCATTTTATTTTTATTTTTATTATTATCATTATCATTATTATTATTTTCAATAAAGCTGGTTTACTTTTCTAATCTATAAGTCTCTCTCCCTTATTTCCTTTCTCTTCCCTTTTGGGAAAGAGAAGAGTTAAAAGACAGCATCTGTGACAGGCCTAGTGGATGGCCTTGACCTAAACCTTGACAGATTTATTGGCACCCAGCTTGGGGCATGAATCGTGATGAAATTCATAACATCTTTCCTGCCCAAAGAGACTGCTATGATGGAAATCTGCAGTCAAAAACTAAATAAACTTAATTTCTTTCTACAGGAACGTCTGTTATATAATAGTTATAATGTAAATTGTATGGAGTAAGGGGTGGGATGATTTTTTTGCTTGCCTGTGTTTTCCCCTGACACAGCCTCTTGCTATTTGTCTTGATACTGATATACTGAGCATCTGTTATAGGTCTAGTGGATGGCCCTGACCCTAAATCTTAACACAGACGTAACCAACAGATTCGAAAAATAATGTGTGCGAGAGTAGCTAGAGTAAAACTCTTCAGGAATATTTCTCTCTTGTAGATTTACATTTATTTAGGTAGATTTATTTTCCATGGTTTACAGAATGTCCAGTCACATCCTAATGGTTATTCAAAACCAGTACAATATTCTTGGCTATATAACACAGTAATCATAAAAAGGTAATTTTTTTCAATTAGTGTGTACAACAGATACTCCAAAGTCATTTCTCACTGAATGTTACAAAGGGAAAATATTTCCAATAGCAAATTGGATTACTGAAATATTAGGAAAAACACAATTACCCAGCTATACCGTCAACCACCTGCTGTTCCATGACAGGCAGGCTTTCAAATAATCAAGTCTGTGCTGATGTCAATATCAAGATGCTGAAGGGCTATTCTAAGAAAGACTCTAGTAATAAAATGTCTGTATAAGCAATATTGTAGCTACTCGTTATAGCAGGTGTTTTATGATGACTTTTTACACCCAGGAAAGCAAGAGCATCTAATCTCTAGAGTTGTTAGAAATGTTTATTTTGCTGTGTTGTACTATGCCTTCGGAACTCTCATTGAAAACTTATCAGCTTATTGAAAAAAGGCATTACTGAAGTGAGTATTTAAATTCAGACACATAAAAGACAATGAGCTATTTATGAAGTTATATAAAAGGAGAATGCAAAGCAAGAAAATAATGAACTGTCTGTGAAAATGAACTTGACTGCTATGACTTCTGGTCTTGTTAATGTCACCTGTGCAGACAGAATTAAGATTGAGGTTGTTGGTGAAGAGAAAGAAGTATTATGGTATTTGAGGGATAAAGGAGTGGATTTAGAAAATTGTGTTAGCCAGCTAATTAGCTTAATATATGTGGAACTGGGGCAAGATTTATTGGTTCATGACATTCCTTTTTAAAAGCCTCTGTGAAATGATTCTCTTTGGTTCCCTAAATAAACTGAGAAGACAGCACTGAAAAAAAGTTCAGAGAAGACTAGAGTAAAATAGAGCAAAGGTTTTGATGAGGAAGAGATACAACCTGGAACTAAAGAGCCCCACAGTTTAATAAGTCATCCTCAAAACCAGACAGGAGTCTTGTAATCCAAATACCCTGGTTATCTACAGAAAATGGATTATGCAGAAATTGCAGCATGTTAACATGTGTAGAGTTTGCACCATTGGCTGACAAATGCATTTCTCTGGCAGAAACATTGTTGCTTGGTTGTGTCTGGGGCATTTTGTGTGACCAATATTCTGTTCTTCCTTAGGGGTGCAACTGAGGAGGTGCACCACTTCTATGATTTACAAGTGTATTTGGGTGATGATTAATATAGTGTTTTCCAACGGGTGTCTGGCTTTGAATGAGACAATTGTTCAGGTATTTGTGAAAATTTCAGTTAAATTGGGAAGGAGTTTAACCACTTCCTCAGGAGCCCAGATGCTCCATCTGTCTGCTTGGGAAAACATGTGGGTATGGTTACAGCTGCCAATATTGTCCAGTTCTCCATATGTCATCACAGTGTTAATGGGGTCATTTCACTGTGCTG
Organism: Merops nubicus; assembly: GCF_000691845.1. NCBI lineage: Eukaryota > Metazoa > Chordata > Aves > Coraciiformes > Meropidae > Merops > Merops nubicus. The sequence continues at coordinate 13,765 of NW_008591403.1, forward strand.
GGAATCCACAAAACTTGAGAAAAATTTATGGCCTTGTCAGCTGAATATTTGCTTTGAAGCCACTTTTGAAATGAGAACCAGGATTCAGTAATTCAGAGCCTTTTTTTTAATTTCTTTCCAACAATTTTTGCTGTATTTGTTGTGGTTCGAATTGGATTTGCTGCAGGATTGTTTGTTTGCTCTTATCCTGTAAAAAGACAAAACTAAACCAAAAGCTAAAGTCAAAAACAGTCAAAAACAGCTCTGAATGAAGTTTTCCTTGGATCCAGCTTTGTGATTTTATACACTGAAAATTCACATCTTGGAAACTGCTTGCAGTTGTGGTCTTAGTGATTCACGGAGAACATAACAGACAGAGAAATGGTACAGGAATGCATAAGAAAGAGCAATTAGTGTGGTCAAAGATGGAGTAGGTTTACAAAGTGAACTGGAAGGTCTTGGTTTGGAGAGGAGAAGGTTAAAAGGGGATATGTCTCAGGTGTATAGAATCATGATGGTAGTAGGTAAGGTGAATACCAAACAATTATTCACCAAACCCCATCACACTTTAGAACTTTTAGAAAAACTAGGTGGAGATTAATTTAAAACCTGCTTTCCAGACTTGTACTGATATTCTCCAGGCTGGTCTGCGATGCTGACTAGGCTGTGTGTGGGCTGAGATGGCTCTAGCAGGCAATCCCTGTGGGACAGAGCCCCCAGGGACGGGGGCAGAGGGGGAGTAAGGGAGGCAGCCTGCACACCTTCCGTAAGAGCAGGGACAAGGGAGAAGGCTGTGTAAGAAAGTCCATAGAGATGGTCCAAAATGGAGAAGAAAGAAATGTCAGCGTAAATATCACAGTTCCTTCTTGCAAAGAGCTAGGGATGACAATGAATTGTCACAACCTTCCCACTCCAATTTGCAGGAAGACTGAAACTGTCAAGATTAGGATGCAGAGGGACATCCAAAGGGTGAGCGTAACACCAAGGAAGAGGGTTGGATACTACAAAGGACTTTTTAAAATTCAAATATTTTAAAGTTTTATTATTGAAGATGTCCTGATTTTGATAATTTGAACTTCTAGAGAGCTAAAACATTAATTGAATTATTTATGAACTATTTGATCCATATATGACACATTCCCTTTTTCCTCATTTCACAGTTTTGGGTGTGACATTGCGTCTCCTCTCAAAGTCCTGTGCAAAGGATGTGAGGGAGAGACTGGTGGTGGCAGATGCAGTCTTTCTGTGAAATGTGTGTCATGTACACCAAAGTGATATAAGTTGCAGATACAACCTATGTCTCTGGATACTGCTAATGTTTGTTCAATCCAGGTGCTCATAAGTATGAAGGTGGCCATAAAAATAATGGTGACTGCTGTAGTCTTGATGGAGGAAGGTTCCAAGAAATGTATTTGATTCTTCTTGGTATAGGAAAAGTAGTGCAGGAGAAGAGCCTCTGCAGGAACTGCTGCTCCAGCAGCTGTTGTGTTTGGTGAGGCCTCCACACAAACCAGGAGAAAATGAGGAACTGGTCCTCCTCTCCCTGCACTTCTTGTGGGTTCTGGAGTGTGTGTGGGGCACAGCCAAGCTAACACAGCCAGGCTGATGAACTGCTCCTAAGTAGCGATCTTGTACATGGTGGTAGTGTTTTTACTGCTGGAGAGGAGAGTACTGACCGTGCCAGCTGCAAAAATTGGTAGGGTTAGGGTAATAGTGCATTTCTTACAATTCTGCTCCTGTTTAAAATTCATATGAATTTCACCAGTTTAGTCTATTAAGATATGTGAAGTTCATAATGGGAGCTAAAAGGGACACTTAAGCTATCTGCTATGATGATCTCAAAATACAGATTATTAGCTATTTTCTAATTAGCCTAGAAAAACACCTTGGCCAAATAAGTGTATAAAGCTGATTATTCCATAAAAAAAAAAAAAAAAAAAAGTCTTGAAAGTGCAAAGTCTCTGTCTCCATCAGTACAGTTGCTTTCAAAGACATACACAATATTTCTCAGAAATTACAGAAAGCATTTAACTGAAGCTTGGCAATTAAATATACTTACTAAGAAATTAAATATATGACATTCTAAAACTATACTTAAGCTGTCATGTTGATGTAGTTCATGAACTAAAATCAGCCCTCTGGCTTGTCAGCTGTTTCCATGAGAATTAATTCACAGCAGATGACCTCCTTGATTTTGAAAAGAAAAAGTTCTTAAGTGGAGTGTGTAGCTGTTATTTACTTGTGTTTTATTTGTTTAATTAATAATAACTGTGGCCTTTCTTTCTTCTTCAGCAAATGACTGGCAAAATAGCTATTGGATGGACACTGAAATTCTTAGATCTGTTTCTTAGTAAAACAGTCATTATATATTTAAGGAATTTTAAAGATTAATGAAAATATTTGTCCTATACCTAAACTCAGTGTTGTGGTAAAGTCACACTGGGTTTGTAATTATTTTTTTAAAGTTAGTTGGGAAATTAGTATGTAGAAACCAACCAATATTCATATTATGCACATCCAGGGACATTTATATCCATGTATTTCACCAATGCTGATTTTTCTTTTTTTTTTTTTTTTTTGTTTTCTTCCATTAAAGGATTTGTACTTGTGGCTTTTAGCTCTGTGAAAAGTGTCCTAGAAGCTGATAAAAGTGCCTGTGAGATGGGAATGACAACTGCATATGAAATAAGTGGTGACGGTTTATCAGAAGGAAAGGAGGAATAAATCAGTTAAACACCAAATAAACAATTTGATTTAAATTGTTCTAGTTGAGTTGGTAAAATCGTAGTTTCATAGCTAGATGGTAAAGTCCTTAACTGTTTTTTTTAACCCTACCTGTCTCTGACAGTAAGTACTCCATCAACTGTACCAGCTATTACACAGTTTAGAATACATGTATTTACCTCTCTTGGAAAGAGGTCTATTTGAAAGCAATATTAAACGAACCTGGTATTAAGTATTTCAAAATAGCCTGTTTCTCTATATTTTTTTTAATAACATTGGAATAGGTTATTCTTGATGTTTTACTATGCATTATATAATTTTCTGTTGTTATAGAAATCCATATTTTGTAATTTTTTATTACTTCAGTGTGGTTTTTTTTGTGTGTGTGTGTTTTTTTGTTTTTGTTTTGTTTTGTTTTGTTTTGTTTTTCCCCTTGTGTTTGTTTTTTTAATTATTTCTAAATGGTTTCATAAGTGGCATTGGGTAGGCAGCTTTTATGTGAAGTTTTTCTCAGAGCCCAAAGAAATTTTTAAAACAATGAAAAAACTTAGCAGAAACCCAAAAATTACAAAGCAGCATACTACTAGATAAGAGTTGGCTGAATCAGGTGACAAAGTGCTGATCAGCAGCTGAAAATCTCTTTTGTGAGATGTGCATGACACCTCCTTGAAGTGAGGGGCTGAGAGGGAACATCACAGGATGTGCCTGGGAGCTTGATCGACTTCCCGATCCCACGGTTTCTCTGTGCTCCAACTCACTTGTGCTGCTGGAGGATGTCTCAGGGAGAGTGAAGCTGTGTGAGATCCTGGCATGCACTGTGGGTGGTGAGCATCTTGAAAGCCTTCTCAATGGCGACTCTCAACTACCACAAAGCCATTCCCCTACTTCTACCTCCCCAAAAATGCTGCATGGGTCTGCATGTAACCAGAGAAAGTGAAGAGTTCATAGAATCATAGGATGTCTGGGCTGGAAGGGACCTCCAAAGGTCACCTAGTCCATCCCCCCCTCCCCCACCACAAGCAGGGACATCTCCAACTAGATCAAGCTACTCAGATCTTCATCTAGACTGATCTTGAATGTCTCCAGGGATGGGGCCTCCACCACCTGTCTGGGCAACCTATTCCACAGATCTATCACCCTCATATTGGAGAACTTTTTCCTAATGTCTAATCTAAATCTCCCCTTTTCTAGCTTAAAGCCATTACCTCTTGTCCTCTCACTCCAAACCCTTGTGAATAGTCCCTCCCCTGCTTTCTTGTAGGCCCCTTTCAGGTACTGGAAGGTCGCTATAAGGTTCCCCCAGAGCCTCCTCTTCTCCAGGCTGAACAACCCCAACTCCTTCAGCCTGTCCTCACAAGACAGGTGCTCCAGCTTTCTGATAATTTTTGTGGCTCTAAAGTTGTGTGCTCACATGCCTTCCCGTTTCCTCAGTCTGCAACATACTGTCAAAATGCTAACGAACAAAATAATGATACAAAGATGAGTGAGATCCCAAACTCAGAAACAGAGGTGAAGATCTCTATATCAACACCTCAATTCCCTAGGCCATCTGATCTCTTAGCAATCTGTGTGTATCCAGCATGATGTCATCTTTCTTATCTCCTTACAGCCTGGTGGTAGCTATTATAGACTTATCTTTCTTTGGCTACCAATATCCTTACGCTTTCACTGCTTTTTTATGCATTTCTTAGTTACTGCAGGAGCCATTTTGACACTTTTAACCTTTAAAAATAAATCACGTTTTCTTTTTTGAACTTTAACACTGTATATTTTGTAGAACCTTAAGCTTGTGGTCTGGAATTTCTTCTTAACAAATCAAATCCTTATTTAAGAGTTGAGTCTTCTACAGCAGTTACGTCATACAAATCCTCCCCTTCCTGCCCAATTTATTTCATCTGGTCTTAACATTTAAAGAAACACTGTTTTTTTAAATGGCAGAGTGCCCAATGTGGAGAATAAAAACATCTTGAAAGTTTGTAGTCAGTGCAAATATCTTTTAGGCAGAATTTATAAATAATATGTAGTTCACCAAAATAGTTTTATAAAATTTATAAATTTTCTGTTAATACCAACCTTTGTTTCCATTGTCTATACCAAACAGCAGCTTTGGCATTGGACAAAAGAATTTCTTTAAAAGGAGAGAAGATACTCTGCCCTTCACCCTAGACCTACTTTATCCATTTTTCTAATGGTGGTTTCAGTAGCCAATCATATCTTCATGCTTTGGAAGAAGCAGCTTTATAAAATCCTAATATTAAAGCTCTTTCAGATTTATTATTTAAGAAAAAAAAAATTCCTTATGTTCATAGAATCTGTGAACTCAAGCAGTCAGGCTATTTGAAAGTACATTAGATACTTTGAGGCACCTGAAGAGGCGTGAGTATTTTATCAAAGACCTGAACCAGACAGGACCAGGCACACAATAGGCTCTTTCTACCCTCTCATTTGGAAGCAAAGGAATGGGAGATCTTTCAGCACTTCAAAGGATCTTAGGCTCTCAGGCTTTGTAGATAAACAAATCAGAGGCTCAGTTCTGCTCTTGAACAACTCAGGGGGAAGAGTCAGGGATATTTTTTTGAAAAAGAAATTTGTTTTTAAATTCACTATTTTTTCATAACCTAATTCTGTTGATGTAGGATAGACACTTGCATAAATAGGACACATGTAGCTGAATTAAGTTGTTTCTGAGATATGGGAAAGACCTACCCTCTTTTTTCTGTCTTGTACACATGAAGTGGTAGAACTCTAAATTTTGTATTTGTATGCTCATTTTCAGTGTTTCTACTGATACTTTTTTTTCCCCCCTCCAGGTAATACTGAAATACAAAACGCAGGTCAAGCATTTTTTAGTTTCACACAGATTTTTATTACTGTTTGCTTTCTTCAGTCTCTTTATTTTATTGTGATTAACATCTTCTAGTTTTAAGAGAATGCATTATAAGTACCTAGGTGAATCCATTGTAGTACACTCCCAAGAACTATACAGATTAATGTTCAATGTTATCTTTAATTTTAAAAGTTAGAATGCTGTAGTTTGCTTTCATTCTACCCTCTCTTTTCAAGGTCTCTCTGTCAGTTTTACTGGCGGTTGTCTGTGGCACTGTCTTTTTTTCTCTTGCCAAGTACCAGAGGGACTTCTAAACTATTTTGTGCAGCCATTTTATATTCAAATTATGCTATAAATTGAAATAACAAACTATTAAAATATATATAAAAAAAATATAATCAATAAGCACTTCTCCCTTAAATATTATTTACTTTAAAAATCTACTCCAGCAACATAATGGCTTATTTAAAAGTATATAATGTCAATATGGGCTATGCGATAACACTTGAAGTGTGTGCCTAAATGAAAGTTAATTCTGTGTGACCATAGAGAAGCAGAAAGAATAGGTAGCGTAAGAGACACTATAGTTTATATGTGGAAATCTGTCTTTTACTGTTGGAACACCCCAAACAACCATAAATTACATCCAGATACTAAGTAACAGATACTATCTTTCCATAGAAAGAACTTTTAAACAAAATACATGCCTATTTTCTAACAAACAAATATTATCTACCATATTATATATCGATCCTTTGAATGTATTTACTGTTTCATGTTTATAGTCTGTCAGCACCATTTCACTGTCTGAAAATGCGGTCCGCAAAGAATATCCCTCTCATAGTGCACCTTAACATTTGGAGTGATAGGCATTTTAATTTGTGGAATGGGTGACATTTTCTGTACGGATTCTTATGCAAACCTCTAACAGTATATCAAAAGAGAAACATTGTAATGTTTGCTTTTCATAGCTCTAAAAAGAGTTTTAATATTTATTCTAAGCTTTTGGATAAGTAAAGTATTTCATATGATATTTTTAATTGTTTATGTATATGCAATTACCATTGTTATTGACGGTAACTAATCAAAATGGCTCTCTGACAAACAGGCATTTTGTCTTAAAAAGAAAACACACTTTAATTATTCACTTCTTCCTTTAATTTCTTCAAGAAGCAGTAGGCAAAGAATGAAAAACGAGCCTGGAATTTTTGTTGTGTTTTTTTGTTTTGTTTTGTTTTGTTTTGTTTTGTTTTGTTTTGTTTTGTTTTGTTTTGTTTTGTTTTTTTTAATCCATGCTTAAAAAATGGATTTTTTTTTTGAGAACTTTTTCCTAATGTCTAACCTAAATCTCTCCTTTTCTAGCTTAAAGCCATTACCCCTTGTCCTCCGTTAAAGCCAGTACCCCTTGAAGTTTAATCCATCAGGGCCTGTGTTAAACAGAGAATCTGTAAAGAGGTAGACAATAAATATATTTTTACAGTCTCTAACATTAAAAAAAAAAAAACAAAACAACCTTCCAAATAATTCACTGGTACTGTAGAATATTAGGTGACAAAGGAATAATAGTTGGATGGCATGTTGTTCATTTGTTCTGGCCATGTATGGTTCAGTATTAAACAATATCCACTATTTCCAACAACAAATTCCTGGAGTATATGAATTCAGTCAACACATTATGCAACTATTCTCTGCTGCTCTGCAGTACAATTGTGTTTCCCCTTGCATTTCAGCAGACCTACTCTGAAACTGAATGTAGAAGACATGTTCCATTTTTTTCCCTCAGGCTTTTCCCATTTGATCAAAAATACTCATTTATTCACCTTTTTTGAAGGAAATTATATTCATTATATTGAGGTGAACTAGCAGAGCTTCATAAATTATTATTTAATAACTTAGTGGAAATATACTGTTGAATGGATTTTTAAGAGGTATGTTAAACTCTACTGCTGCTTCTAAGCCTGGTGTTTTTTGGGCAGCCAGAAGTTGTAATTGATAGGAAATTTGATGCCATCAAAAGCAATGACAAACATTAACTTCCGTCAATAAGAGTCTGTTTTGTTTTGTTGTTTTCCATCATCTCCAATATGGCAATCATGTATTAAAAAAAAGTGTTCTTTAAAGCCATTTCTCACCTCCTTTTTTATTTTGGCCATCAAAACAATCACTTTTATATTAAGAAGAAAGCAAAGTATGCTTCTGTTTAATCATCCTGAAGAGCTTTTCTTTTTAATATTAGGCTTTCAGTTACTGAGGAGAAGTACTGAAGTTTTCTTTCAGTCAAAAGCCTGAAAATTTTGAGGGCCTTACGTGTTAAACTTTAGTCTTTAACAGCATCCAGGGACCCAAGGCACCACTAACACCAATGTTTTCTTATGTTTTTTTGCATTCATAATCAGAACACTTTGAAGTGCTGGGGTTAAACCCCATTTAAATTTAGACATATTTCTGAATTTTTAATAATTATGACACATGAGACTTCCTTGTACACTTTAAATTTTAAAACAGTTATTGTAGTTTTATTGAAAGCTCATAATCAAGGTGGAACTCACTTGCAATTCCACATTATTCAACATTAATCTGATCTCTTCCCCATTAACACCAAACGTAAAATACTTGGTTACTCCATGGAAATAATGTAACTGTTTTCCTAATGAATATGAGCGGAACATAAATAGAAGTTCAGTATTAACTAAAATTAACAGAAGAAATACATTTGAAGTAGGTATGTTGAATTCCGATTTCATTTTCTTTCATTATGGCTGTATGGCTACCTAAACACATATCTTATGTGATTAACACACTGCTAATCTCACTTAATATTGCAAAGGTTCATGTTGAAGAATCTATTTTCATTCAGCCTGTGATAAGTAGCATTAGAATTTATGGGAGTTGCAGGTACATATACTAAAGACAGAAAAATACTCAATATTCCCTTAATTTTGATTTGTTCAAGTATTAGCCAAGAAGCACTGAAAATTTTGTCAGCGTTCACTAGTGAAAACAAAGACTAAAAGATGAATGTAGTATTTTCTCTTATTGAAAGAAGCAGTATGTTAAGCTGTAGTATAAATACATGTCAGTAGTTTTCAGTGAATTTTATCTTATACCTCTCCTACAATAATTTCACTTTGAAACTTACTAATTCCTGTAAATTTTAATGAAAAAGTGTTGTGACTTCCTCATCTTTAAAGACAACAGTAGTGTTAATGATTGCTGTGAAGGACTGTGATTTTAATTCTACATACTTAAAAGTGTGAGAATTATATTTTTTCATATACTACGTGATGTTTAACCTTTTTTTTCTTTTTTTTTACCACATATGAGAAATAAGAGACATGGAAAAATAAGATTTTTTCTGACAACTTCTCTCATACGTTATCTTAGATGTTAAAATTGTGATACAGTGAACTGTAGTCCTGATAATTATTCCTTTCTTCTGAAAATAATTTGATATAAAAAAACTTTAATCACTCTTTTTCATAAAAGCATTTATGAAGAGATGGCACAAGACAGAAATCTGGATGAAGCTGGAAAATAAAAAATGAACTGAAACAACCCTATAAAATTAATCTGCAAGTGTACTTAATGGCAAAATTTTCCCACTCCTTGTTATAGCTTTGTACTATCCAGTGATGGGATCCAGTTCTGGATGATCAAATTGACTAATCATGCCTGCCCTGATTAGCTCAGTTTCTCTTTTTATGCCTCTTTTTTTTTTTTTTTTTTTTTTTTTTTTTTTTTTTCCAGACTCCAAATATGCAAGGCATTTATTTTAAATTTAAAAGCAAAGTGACAGACAAGGTAACTGTATTAGTTGATATTGCTTTAATGGAAATGGATTGAAGTTGTTAACATAAATAACAATTTTTACTTAAATGCAGTAAACCAAAGTGAGCTTAATTTTAAATGTTTAAATTGTCCCAACTGTTCCACAAGGAATACTAGGTAGCTTTCTTTCCATGATTTTAAGGTTCTGATATTAAAAATAAGCAGAAAGTGTCAGGAATGTGTGGGAAGGCTGTAAACTGAGCATCCTTCAAAAGGTTTGTCTTCCATGTGTCAGAGTTGATCTTGTGGTATTCAGTATTTTTTTCTTCCTTTATGGTGGTGGGGAGGTAAAAGAATGAAGCTACTTCATTTTCTGGAAAAAGGTGCACAATGTATGAATTAACCATTAAATATGATATATTCATTTGTACATAAAAAAAATCATCCTAGCCCGGAAAAGATTTAATAACCTGTGTCAGTGGTGGACCACACATTGAGGAAGTATTTATTCAGAACAGCTCTTGGATGAAGGAGAAAAAGGACAGAAGGAAAAAGCTCAGTGATTGCTGCTGTGCTTGGTAATATGCTGAATTCCTCCTTTATAGGAAATGCAGCTTCACCTATTATGACTGTCAGAAAAGCAGAAACATACAACCCTTAAAGTATCAAACAGCCTTGTTCCCTCTCTAAAGTTTTCAGCTTTTTCATGCACTAAGATGTCCTTCAGCTCTCTAAGACTGGAAACTGAGTGCTGCCCACTGCCTCGTTGGCACCTTTTCCTATACCTTCCTGTTCATGTTATAAGGGAGCTTATCTTTTTCTGGGACATTTTAAAAGCTTTATCAGCCTACACTTGTTATTGCAGTCGAATCCTCTATCCTTTTTATCTTTCCTCTATAGATATATTTATTTTACCTTGAGACTCCCAGAAGAAATTTTAATAGCTGACCCTTTGGATATGTGTGTGACAGTAGAAGCATATTAATTTTGTTTCCACAGGAGATGTGTGTGAAAATACCAAAAAGCATTTAGTTGGTAACAAATGTTTCTTTAAGTCATCAGTTTAAATCTAACTTCAATGATAATTAATTGGCACTTAAGCAAATACTCAACAACTCTCTTGTTAGTCTCACAAAGGCATCAGTGTTGTCTGTAATTAACAGACTAGGCTTACTGCTTTCTAGCAAATTTGGAAAACATAGCACATGATGTGTTTCACTTTTTAACTCATTCACTATGTTTTATATCTTTAACTTTGTTGATTCTGATTTTAAATTATCACCAGTAGACCACAATTTATGACTAGATTCTATTCCAATATTCTAGAAATCTCTATTAAAGGCCTAAAACCATCAATTTTTTTTAAAAAATAAAAATGAAGAATATAAATATAATCTATAAATTAAGAATATAAATCTTTTAAAATATTACTCAATGACTATCATTACTCTATAAATATAGTTTTAATATTTTCTGTTTCTTATGAGACACCAGAGAAATAACTACTCTGTCTGTTATTCAGGAGCCATTACATTATGCAAAAATATACAGTTATTTTTAGTCAGGGACAAGATGTAGGTTTTATATTTGGTTTTGGATTATTTTTGTCACTAATATTTTTTAATAGAAACCAGAATTGTATTAACATTATATTAATGTTAATTAATTTACTAGCTACAGTGATGTTTGACTAATTTTTTGCCACTACTGTCAGAATGCCACAGTCTGTGGGCTGCACTGCCTGTGCAGTTCCCAGGGGCTGACTGGGCTGCCCTTGGGCTCAGCTGGGTTTACCAGGTGCCCCATGGCCAAGTGCCCGTTGCCCAGCCTGTCTGAGTTCCAGCTCTGTGAGTGCCAACAGAGAAGGGGCTGAGAGCCCCAGGCAGTCTCTGCCAGACAGACAGCCCTTAGGTGATATTTGGTGGCTGCAGGGAAGATCTCACTCTTTGCCCAGGGACAGAAGAAAGGGGAAAAGTCAGAATAAGAAAGCACAAAAAAAAAATTGTCAAGTATAAGTTGCAGGGGACTTTGGAAGGGTGAGCACAGTACCAAGGAAAATATGTAGATGTCAGAATGGGTATTTAAAAAAATACATTGTATTGTTGTAGAAAATTTTCTATATAACAAAATATGCACTTTTAGACTGTTAGAACATGAATTTGACTATTAAATTCTTAGCTTCACATACATGTTGTGTGTTCCCTTCCGGTCCTTGTAAGATACTGTACTTAAAAATATTATGTCTACTTCACTAGATTGTACGTCAAGGAAGACATAGAATTTCTTTGATGCTTATATTGTGTAAGATCTTGTTAGCACATGGTAAACAGTCACAGAGGCACAGATGCATCGAGAAATCCCAATGAAATGTTGGGCAAATCTCATTTAAGGGAAAGTTTGAATTAAAACCAATTTGAATGGCAGAAGGAGGTAATATTCTAGGTTATGTGATGATGGTACTAAGAAAAGAGACGAATATCTCTGTGGGAAAAAAAAAAAAAAAAAAATCTTCTTTCTGGTTGTAAACTTGATTTTTAAACAAGAAGGAAGGATTCAATTGCTGTAATGTGGCTGCTGAATGTCATTTGAGATTCTGTAACATACCGTGCATGACATCCAGCAGCTGGAACAGAAAGCCCATACCTGCCATAGGCATGTGTCATGTGCATACCTCGAAACCCTGGGCCGGCTCAGGGACTACTTATCCTGGTTTGGCAGCTGAACTCTCCAGAATTTGCATCACGGTAACCAAGACAGCATTTTTCTTAAAATAGTAGATTAACAGTCCTGAGGACTTCGGGGAAAAGTCTTACTGGGCACATTATTTTTCAGTAAGAATAAAAGTCATATTCTGTTAAAAAATATTTGATTAGAAATAATTCTCCTTTGTTCAAGTTAGCCAGTCTCTGGAGAGACTAGAAACAATCTTAAGGGGGAAGAGACTGGGATGAGAAAGTATATTCAAAACATGAACAATTAAATGAGCGCTGCCTTTCAACATTTTTTTTTGCCATCCTGGACACTGAGCTAACTGAGCACTTCACATAATTAAATATTCCAGTATCTCTGGTAGGCAGCCAAACACTTCTATTGTTCATAAATTTGCTATGACTCAGGGGCATCCAATGAGGCTTATGGCATGAGAAAGTGTGGATGATTGTTTTTTCCAGCTGTATGACCACACAGTATATTAATACTAATGAAGACTCTCAGAATCATCCTGGTGCAAATCCAGAGGGATTCAATGCCTTAAGTTTGCCACCAGTATGAGTTTCAGTATTTAATAACACCAGAATTGGATGCAATCCCACATATCCTCCCTTGTAGTCATAATTACACTGAAGAAGCTGAGTTGATTTTCTGGTATTTTAAATGCTTTTGAAAAGTTTGTTTGGTTTTGTTTGTTTGTTTGTTTGTTGTTTTTTTTTAATTAAGAAATAGTTTAAATTTTTGGAAAATTGGTTCCTTTTCTCTATAAATGCACATTTTACTGATTTTAAAGAAGGATCCACTTACCATGAAGCTTACGTAAGATTAACTTACTTTCTAAACCTGTTTATCCTCTAGTTTTGCCTTTTCCGGTATCATCTGCTGATTCTTAGGTAAAATCTGCAGGTACCAATAGGGAGAATAATTGACCTAATTTCCTAATTTTATTAGATTGCAAAATGGTTTGGGGACACATCTTTGGGACACTCATCTTTGGTGTTATGAACGTCCCCAAGTTTTGGCTATCCAAAATGGATTTTTTCATGGGTATTGAAACAGAACTGTTAGACATAAAGGATCAGACAGTTGCATCTGAAAGACCGTTAGCTGCTAGTTCATACCTGTAAGTCAATGGTTTAATACTCTTAAGATTCCAGTATATATTTAAGACTCATCAACTTAATAAATTATGAAATTGTCAGTTAATATCACAGATAAGCTTAAAACAGAACCAAACAGAACAAAGGCAAAAAAAAGTGTGAACTGTACTTTACTTGCTTCAAAAATATCTACAATTGAGAGTTACATTTTAAAATAAGGTCATGCTTGGCCACACATTCCCATGAAATTTAACATCAAATTTTCCCATATATATGCACAAGAATATGAGAATTTGGTTTTCCTTCTTTTTTCAAAGAAAATGATCCAAGCTTTGAAGTATAAAAAATCCCATCTAGCATGGAGAGATGAAAGTATCTATGAATAAGTACACAGAACTTGTAAATCTGACTATTAGAATAAAAATACAATTCACTGTTTTGGCATAAATCAATCAGTGTGCGAGACCTTCCTAGGAGGAAGGAGAGGAGAAAGAACTTTGATACATTAAAGAAATTTGCTGGATTTAAAATCGAGTTAACAGTTAAACAACATTGAAGATGAAGAAAAATTATGTCAAGCCATCCGATGACAGGCAGAACCCTTTATTAATATCTGCTCATATTTAAAACAAACTGTCAGTCAAGTTTTCTTCAGAAAGTTTAGTTGTCACTGAGGAGTGGTGTTTCAGACCCACAGGCTTTTTTGCCTGTAAGTGTTACTTACTGCAGTTTGTATTCACATTTGCAGTTTATTTAAACAACAGAAGCCGTGGCTTTTTCTTTTGTCCTCCAGATTCTTCTGTTTATATAGAATCAGATGGGAGGATTGTTTGAAAATAATGGAGGACTTGTCTATTTATCTTACAGTTAGTCTTTGGCTTGTACTAGCTCTATGCCCTTGGGTCATACTCCTTTTTCTAGAAGCTATGCTCGTGTGGAGTTCTTATGAATAGAAATCATGAGAAAACAAATACATTTTTAGTAATGAGGCGTGATCTTCTCTTTCTTTTTGAAATATTTACGTGAACAGAACTTTGTTGTAAATATAAACTTGTATTACAGGAAGGGTTAATATTTACATAGCATCAAAAGTCATACTGGGGATAAGATAACTAGTGTTTTCCTTTTTAGAAATTATTTTTTTATATAGATGAAAGCTGGCTTTGAATAAGCTGAAATTTATTTCTTCTGACAGAATTACTTTGATATAGTAATTTCTAACAATCTACTGCTTTGAAAACACCAGTTAGTCTTAATGCAGTGTTGTAGACACTACATTTCTATTTTGTTATTGCCTTAATTTTTTTTTCTAAATGATTGCAATTATTTGAAATATAGAAATACCCTTTAATTCTAAGATAAATAACATTACACTAATAGTCTGATTTCAATAGAGGAGCATATAGAGAACATGCTCAAACTTGTGTTTAGTAAAACCTGGGTTTTATCATCAACCTTCAGCATGACATTATTTTCACTAATAGTGAAATTTGGGTGGTTTACAAGTGTAACTATATGTATTTAAATGTGTCTACACTGAAAACTGCATTTACTGTAGAAATACATGAATTAGGTTTGCTCAGCTATCTGGAGGCAATCTTTGAGCTCAGACAGCCTGGAGCTCTGAATGGTTTTGTGTATGTAGTTTTCTGAGAGGTTGAATCAACCTGCAGGAAGGCGCATTCTCTATCCTACTTTACATATAGCATGCATAAAGTAGTCTACAGTGTAACTTAATAGCTATTTTGGGATGTATATGTATGAAGAAGTTGATTAACATTTTAAATATAAAGAAGCAGAGAAACAACATGGATGAGGAAAGGACGGGAATAGGGTTTAGTTTCTTAGAGGGGATGTCCTTGAACCCTTGAGAAAGAACTAAAGCAAGTCTGGTGTCATATGTTCCAGTTGAAGAAAGGTTTTACTGTTGCATGTATCTGAAGTGCTGGGGTTTCAACCCCCGGCCCTGAATGAGGGTTGGCATACGGATGATGTCCACAACCAGACAATAAAGACCCTCTTGACTGCTTTTCACCCAGGGTCTGGCCAACCTTGGGTAGGAACTGGTTAGGAGATCACCACCAGGTTCCCCTGCCTTCCACATTCACTTGTAGATGGGGCAAGAAGCCACCTCTGTAAGAGCTGACTCTGCGTGCAGTGGGATTAGGAGGAGTGCCTACACAGTCCATGTGCTGTGTGAGGGTTCTGGTTATCAAAAGGCCTCCCCGACTCTTCATAGGAAGTGGAGTTTCCAGGATAGCACAAGAATATCATGAGTCTCTCTCTCCTGGCAGTTACTATATGATTGGAATTGGACTGATCACTTGGATTCTTCCTTCCCTGTGGCCTGGCTTTGGAATCGACTCTCTCCCTTTTTTGCTATGTCATGTGTCATGAGTGAATACATTGGTCTATTAATTCCTCCAGTGGTGGGCCAACTTGGATTTTTGGTGTATGATTTAAGAGCAGAGAGTTGTGGTTTGAGGCTTGGAATGGGGGCATGACCTTCCAGCAACTGGGAGGACCCTGGGTGGGGTTGAACCGTTGTATTCCCTCCCCTTCCCACACACACGCTGATAAGAGGCAGGAAGTGGGTGCTAACTCACTCCTGCCCTGCAGCTCAGAGATTGAAGTTGTCTTTTCAGCCCATGGGACCCTGGAACCATTTCTGAGGGTTTTGTATACTTTATTTTTTGTATTTTCCCCAAATCTTTGTATATATTATTTTCCTTACCTCCCTTTTTCGTTTTCTGTTCCTTGTTAAACAATATACTTCATTTTTTTTTTTTTCCAAAGTGTCTCTCTCTCTCTTGGGGGGGGGAGGGAGAGGCGAGTACATAGTTCTGTTCCGTGTGGGTCCTGCCCTGAACCCCTTTTTACACAGAACCAGGACACGGAGGAAGGACTTTGGTTGCTGTTTTGCCCATTAATGCTACTATCCTATGTTGTGCAAGTGGTCATCAGAAGAAAGTCTGACACTGTTCCTCTGGAATAATGGTGAGTTTCACATCGTGAAATGTATTTAAAGCAACATTAGCTTTAAATGAGGTGGGGTAGCAAGGGAAAAATTATCATGATTTCTTTCCCTTTCAGTAAGGTATTTAAGTTCATAGAAATATGTGGTGTGAAATGTATATACATTTGCATTTTCAATAAGACTTCTCAGAGGGGGCAGTTTCTTAACATTTTTTATTGTTTCACTCTTTTGTACTTTTTGTTATTCTAATGTTAAAATCTTAATCAGCTGAAGTATAATTACTAACGAGTTTTCTCTGTATATAAAAGCTATACTCATAGACACAAATATAGCATAAATATGCCATGTTATATATACCATGCTAGATATTGAAAATTTGTGTAGCCATTTCGTTCTTTTGACTTGAACTAAAAACAGATCATGTAGGTCATTCTCTGGTGTTAGAATAGCCTGAAAGGCCTGAATTGGAAAAAAAAAAAAAAAAAATATCACTAATACTTAACTTCTGTAACAATTCACCCCGTGTTTACATAGATCAAGAAGGAAATCTAAATTTATACTCTCAATTTAATCTAAACTTATCTGCTTATGCCAGTGCTAAAGAAAACTATGAGTATGAAGCTCAGGCTTTCTGAAACTAAAATTAAAGCTGACTTCATTTTGAATTCAGGATGAACACTCATATCTCCCTGCATCTATACTCACCGTTGACTCTGTGTTCTTGTTCTATATCATTGCTGGACTATTCCACTTTCAACTATCATTAGTCTCTCCCCTTGAGAGGTATGCCTGGAATTACCCATGGGCAGAAGAGTCTCTTGAGCAGCCAATTCCATGGCAATTACTTATAAGATGATGTGAATAAATTCGGAACAATACCTGCGGGCTGGTTCTGTCTGAGCCATGAAGGCTAACAAAACCACCATAGTTGCTACAATATAGAAATGTTGTACAACCATTAGCAGTGTTGTTATTGTCTCACATTTAACACTGGGCTGAACTGTCATCCTCTACAAATGAATTCTCTAGATGCTAATAGCTATATCTTACAACAAATGTAATTGTGATGGAATTGACTGTATCTGAGTTGTACCACTGCTTTTGGGAGTTTCTTGGTCAGGTCAGATTTTGGCAGTCATTTATGAGTTTCCTGAATCACATGTAGGTATCTGAAAACCTCTGAAGTAGTTCTTCAGATTTTAGTGTTGGGCCTAAGTGAGCAAGATATTTACACAGGTGTATAGTCTGAAGCATCTTTAGAATGACAATAGCTTCACTGAGATTTCTTGCTTGCAATTTAGGTATGAATTTGAATAACTAAATGAAGGATTGTTTGAAAAACAGCTTTAAAATTTGGTTCATTCATAGGTAAAACTGCAGTAGTGGAATCCTGTAGATCCCGTCCAAAAAACCTGACTGTAATTATGTGAAAGTCCTGTGCAAGGGAATATTTTTAAGGGATGAGGGTTACTGGGTATCCTCCTTTCATATTATTATTACTGACAAATGATTTTTCGTGTAATGTTTGTAATGGACGATATTGTTTTAAAACATTTCACTCTGTATACTTTCAAAAGGGAAAGCTAAACTTTGTTCCTAGAAAAAGACAGCTTTGTAATTCTCATATGGAAGCAGTCCTTGTTCAATCTTTCATTTGTTTATCATTGAAATAAATATTTGTCCTGGTTTGTGGCAGAACAGAACTAATTTGGTTCAGTGATTTTACTTTCCAGCTAAAACTATTCTAATTAACTGCACTTTCTGAAGTCAGCGGCATATTTTCACAGACATTATCTGCTTCTAGATAATGCCCCATGTTTAGAGTTACCACCAAGGACTGGTGTGCAGACCAAGGTCACTGCTAAAGCTTGTGTACTACACAGAGGGGGACAGAAAGTAAAAGCTGCACCTGCAGGGAGGAATGGACAGGACTAGTGACCCTAAAATTGACCAATTGAGTATTCCATCTTATATCTCTCATATTCAGTATAAAAGTTGAAGGTTCATGAGGGTCAAACCATTCTGCCTTCTTCCTCCCTTTTGCTTCTTCAGTGGCCAGCATCCAAGGAGGACTTCATTCATCCCACCTTTGATCCCTAGCCCTGTGTTCCTGAACCGAGTTCCAGAATCCAGCTCCTGTACCCAGTTGCTGGCTGTGCCTGAGTCCAGCCTGGGACCTTTCCCTGGGGCTGCTCCCCAGCATTGGGGTGATGGTGACATATTGCCATCAGAGGGGACCTGCGTTTGATATTGGGTTTGTATATAATCCACTTCATTATTATTACTATTGTTATTAGTAGTAGTATTTTCATTAAAGCTCTTTTACTTTTCTAATTAATGTCTCGCTCCCTTATTCCCTTTCTCTTCCCCTTTGGGGGTACAGGAAGGTTAACAGAGAGTGTCTGTTACAGGCC
This sequence comes from Merops nubicus, assembly GCF_000691845.1. NCBI lineage: Eukaryota > Metazoa > Chordata > Aves > Coraciiformes > Meropidae > Merops > Merops nubicus. The sequence goes on from NW_008591403.1 coordinate 32,263, forward strand.
TGGGGGTGGCCCTAATCCTACACCATAACAATATTTCATGTATTTGCATATTATATACTGACGTGGTACATAAACCCCACATGAGCCTGGAATAACTCTTGTAGGTCTTCAGAGCTATGTTTAATCTCATCACGTACAGTTGAGTCCCATGGAAAAGGAAGGTGATCTTTTGAAAAAAAATCTTTGGCAAGGAGGGGAAAAATATAAGGCAGAAGAAAGTAAACTCTATTGTGAGGTATTACTAAAGTTATATTATTATTTTGCTTTTGTTGCGGGACATAGTGAAGAATTCTAACTAAGCCACTAAGGGAAATAAGATAGATCTAATGATGGACCAAGGAATGAACTTTGTTAATAGTTACTATTTCAATTAGTTTTATTAGTTTGAGATGGAAAAAAAAAAAAAAAAAAAAAAAAAAAAAAAGAACATGATTTAATAAGACTGTAAAAACAATACTTTAACAAATACAGTGTATTGTGTGAGGAAAGGGTATTCTCTGTATGATGTGCAATTTATTCTGGTAAAATGTATATGATACAAAAAAAAAAAAAAAACAAAAACTGAACAGCTGCATGTTTTTAAGAGGTTTCCCAGACTTGAAGTCTGACATTACCAAAGTTGTTAGAACGTTTAACTTTTCTATTTCATCTTTTTGGAGTTTTATAAAATTTGCGCAAGGATAAGGAAGGACAGGAAAAATATAAGAAGGCAAAAGCTATGGCAATAACGGTCACACAATTTGAAATAAATTACCTTAAATATGGTTTTGGTAATGGATAACAAACCAACCAATTTCAAGTTTGCTTGAAGTTCCTGACATGAGCTCCACTGACCACACCCATATAAGAAAGCTGTTTAATTTGGGTGGGTCTAGATGAAAAAATCTGGCTAGTATCCTATAAATTATCTTTGTTTCTTCAGAATGCAAATTATAATTAAGACTGATCATAAAGATAAAGATCTAAAGGAATGTATCATACATAATTTTTGAGATGTGTTTTCACTGCCTTAAATATTTGAAATAGACATGCATGTCACCATTTCCTAAATATCCATTATATGATAGAATTTACCAAATATTTAAACCAAACATTGTGGTATTTCTGTTTTGAGTCAAGGATACCCCCTGTATCCATGAAAGAAGTGTGATTTCAGTTGGCTAACTCATTTTGGAATATGTATAGAAACAATGTAATCCCTTTCATGTCGTTCTTCATCCCTTCAGCAGTTGCTTCATCAACTTGAGCAGCAAGCTAAGCCAATTGTGCAGCTTGGATTGTTCTCACATTGTAAATCTACATTTGCTGTAATTTTTGCATTGGTTTATTAACTGCAAAAGAGAAAAGCCTTTCAAGATATGCTCTTCAGAGGGTTCCCTTCACAGTCAAAAGTAGTTCCATGGGTTTTGCAACAGAGGCGACAGAGCTGAATACTGAAGAGAGATGAATATAATAACTCCAACATTTATGGAGTTCTCAAAGATATAAATTTATTTCACATGAGAATGAAGAGGGCAAACTGCTCTGAAAAGCTCCAAAAGTTTTTAATTTCACAAACTAAAAGTGGAGGGTGTTGCCTTTCTTTTCCTTCTTTCTGCTGCCTTGCCTGCTCTTGAATATCTAGCATAAATGTACTTGCTATTAGTTTGCCAGTTCTACAGATTTGAAATCACATATTTATACAAAAAATACTCACCCAGCTAGTTTAACAAGCAAAACATTGAGGACTATTTTAAGATAAGTTAAGTATGTGAGGTAATTAAAAAAGTAACCATTTCTGTAACTTATCTACTCCAGTAATTCAATATTTAGGCAATTATCTTACCTCTACTTTGCTTCATGTGTCAATGCAAGGCTTTCAAACAACCTTTTTTTCTACATTAATTTGTAAAATTTTGAGTAGATTTTCCTGATCAGCCAACCTGCTTATTGTTACAGAAAATTTTCAATATTCTCATTAGTGATAATATGCTCAATTTTTTTACAATGAGGTTTCATTAAGTGCTTATATTTATATAGTTCTACAGCATGTGAAGCAACATTAGAAAAGCTAAAGGAATTATGATGTGATATAAAAAGATGTTAATGGACTTAAAGGAGTAAGTAGTCAGATCTCCATCTTCTAAATGGAAAAACTAAAATATCTCTGTACAGTGATAGCCTTTCCTGAGCTGTATCTGAACTCTTTTGGAACCTATGTTTTTGACTTGTAACTTCTCTGATTACCTACACAATTTATAGAGACTTTTATAGATATTTTTGCTGACTGATTTTTCTTTTATTGTGAAAATTAGTAATTTTAACTGAATTTATGCAATTCTTGGACACAATATAAAGCAGCTATATACAAGCTAGAGATACTATTATATATGAGATCACACTACACAGTGTGTAGCTCAAATTATTTTTCATTCTGAACTGAGGAAGTATTTGGAGTGTTGTGGTTTGGTGAAATTTATTACAAAGTTTTCCCATTTATAAGGAAATAGTCATAAATACTGCAAATGAGAGTTAGTTTAACCTCAGCATATGAGCACTCAAAAACCTAGCAAACATTAACAACCTTAAGAAGTCTATTGGATTGTACATGAAACACTCACAGCTGCCTGGAAGCTAGAAGGATTTTAGTCTTGCATCCAGAACCTTTGGGGAACAAGGACACAAAGGGAGAAAAAAAAAAAAAAAGAGGAAAAAACCAAACCAGCCAACCAAACAAACAAATCCAAACGAAACAAACAAACAAAAAAACCCACACCACTTTTGCAATATGCATGCAAGACTACGAAACACTTCCTTTGTTCTGACTTGATCAGGAGGATATAGAAGTTATTTTAACAGCAGGAGAACAGAAAATCACTCATTGATAAAAAAGCCCACCAAATTAAAAAAATCTAAACAATCCAACTAAATCCAAGAACTCTCATTAACTGATTTGACAAATTTCCTATTGATTTTACCTAGCAGTCATGAAGATGCACAATTGTTTGGCTTCCTGTCTTACCAGAGAATTTAAACATGCAGGGAAAGAATGGTGGTCCATAATAGTTCTACCAGTTCCTTAATATATTGGACATACTGTTCCTCTTTTTATTTGTTTTGTTTGATAGCAAGTTGCTGGTTTTGCCATGGGTGAGTGAGTCACTAATTAAATATAGGACCAGATCATCAGCCAGCAACCAACCTTGCCCATGAAATCACTAGACCAGCAAAGGATCTGGTATATTATTGTTATTATGCACTGCTGCTCAATTATCTCCAGTTACTGTAATAAACAGATTGGGAGGATGTTTTACCCCTCTGTTGTATCATCAGTATATTCAGTGCAGCTCTTGGTAGTTGAAAAGATTAGGGGAAAAAAGTATGTAATGACTTGACTGATGAGTGTGTGTACTGAAGCGTGTAAGTGAAAGTGCCTGACTTACACCTGGAGAGAATTAATCAACCAAAAGCAATGCCAAGTAGGATATTATATGTTTGCAAAGTACATACTCAAAATGAAGTGAATGTTTTATTAGGAGGTTATGATTCAAATATTTAGTTTGATCCCTTATTATTGCTGCACACATCAAATATGTTTTTTTCCTCTTCACTTAATCTCTTTTTTGTGAAATTCATCTTTTATTAGACCATAACTCTTGCTTCTGATTATATTCTAATGAATATCAGTTGCTTTTAGTCCTTGTGTTGGTGACTTTGTATGCTTCTGTTGCTAATGTAGGTTAATAGTCTCATACATTTAATGATTTTTCACTTAGCTCTACTTGTGCAGCTAATGCTGCAGAGTAGAAACATTTGAGTTAAGTGAATATTGGCCAAATACATGCCTTTTTAAAATGGTTTTGAGATATATGGAAACAAAACCTAGACCATGAAGCTGAATGTGTCAAAAGTTAGAAGCAAAACAATCTTAGCTGAAAGAGGAGAAGAAATGGTGAGGAGATGGATAAGATCTGTGGAAGAGCCAGGAGATATAAGGCAGAACACAACAATCATTGAATCATTGAAGGCTCCAAGGGTGATAGAAGTGGATGAAACAGTTGTACCAGGGAGGAGAAAAAACAGTCTGGCTCAAGAACAGCAATGGTTCAAGGCTTTTGAGAAAAAGAGGAAGATCGATGTTTGTGAGCCTATGTAAAAAGAGAAAGAAAAGAGCTGGGGAAGAAGAATGGTTATATCTGAAAATCTGGATACTTGTAATTGTGCAATTTATTACTATTATTTTAGTAGCACTATTCATAAAATAACCTTACCAAATAGATGACCTTCATTCTTGAACCGTATGGATGCTAAGTGCTATTGATATTATCATATGGCAGGATAACAAATAAAAGAGTACACACCTTCAGCTGACATTTCTTTTTCAGGGCAAATGATGATTATTTAGTCCTTTAAAATGTAAATTACTGAAATCCGTGTATTAAAATGAACTTCATATCATGTATCAAGTTGGCAATACTGCTCATTATTAACAGTATTTGTGAAATAACTTTGACACTGCACTGTATTCTGTGAAAAGTGCATGTAGTCCTGAGTTAAACCATTTAATCAGGAAACAGCAGAAAATATAAATTACAAAAATCTCAAATTACAAATTATAGAAATGATTAGTCACGATTTCTGTAGAACTTCAGATTTTCAAAAAGATTTTGAATCATAAATTCCTCCATAGTCAGAGTGAAATAATTGTATAACTGATTTTGTTAATCTGTGCCTTTATAAATATGCAACTGTCTAAGCAAGATATTTGATGAAAATTCAAGGAAATGAACAAGCTTATAGAAATAACACTCTTTTTTAAGAACAATAATTTCACTGATGAAGGAAGTGATACACTTTTTTTAATTATTCATTAACTGGCATTTTGCAAGGTTTTGATTTGTTTAAGACTGCTTCTTTCCTTTGCCTTTGCTGCCACTTAGTCAACTCTTATGACCTTGTCTACCTACAGATACTATACCCATTAAATCCTATTATTACAGTCTTTATTCAGCCTCATCAACTTCTCCAAATAGAGTTGAGAGAACAGGAGAGGAGAGAAATATGAAAGTAGATTTAATAGGGATAGATAGTAATTCACTGTGTTTCGCAGATACCATTAAGATAACAAACAATGTATTCTCAATGAATAAATAGGGTTTTATTAAACTCTTCCAGCTTACTCCTGGTGATAGGCTTTAATGTATTGATAACTAGAGCATATATTTTCTTCAGTCAAGGTTGTACTATGCAGTCATGGGGACATTAATGTTCTAAGAGGCTCATTGAATGAATGTCAATATTCTTTTATACTCAGTGAATATATCTTTCTTGGTTCATGACTTGGGAACAGATTATGATTTTTATGAACTTGTTCTGTTTGATACTGTCCTCGGGATATTTTTTTGTGACCCTTGTGACTTTAACAGAAACTGGTCACAAGCGGATTATGTGGGCCTGACTGAAGGAAAGTTGGTATAACAAGTCAAACACGATTGGTATTGGTTAAATGAATGAAAAAATTTTGTCCCCTTTGATACCTGAGTTATATTCCAGTTGCATTATAACTAGTACAATAACTTTGTTTTACTTTTGTAGTGCACATATGCTTGAAAATACATAGACCCTTACCCCAGTTCAAATGGGTCTTGACAATCCCTTTCAATAGAGGAAAATTTAGAAATGTAAATATGATGATGGAATTCTATGTTCAAACTCTCCATATTGTATGTACTTTACTCCTGTGTTCATCCTACCAATTAATAGAGTAAGGAATAGCCACACCATTTGCATAAACATCTGACGTGAGTGCTTGGATTTCTTTTCCGCTCCATTCCCCCTCATCCTCTTTGTGTCATGACCCCACTACCTTTCTTCAGAATATCATCTTTCTGTTGACTATGTAAGCTTCTTCATTCTTCTCAGTGATCTTAAAACAATATGTAGGCTTGGGAGCTAAAAATCTTAGTCCCCAAATTATTACAGTAGGCTTCATGTAGGATTAAAGAAAAGATTACAGATTCAACTGTATCTGTGATTGAGCACACAGATGCCTTGCTAAATATGATTGTGTAATAAAGGATCCCTTATGAATTCCTGTATTTAACTTATCTACTCTCTCCCCCCCCCCCCCCCCCTCTCTTTTTTTTTTTTCTTCT
>NW_008591403.1:38427-48514 GCF_000691845.1 Merops nubicus
CATTTTCTAGAATCAGGCTTTGAAGAGATTCCTTTTTTTTTGTAGTATCTGTGAGACATTATTACTCATAGCTGATACAGTGCTTTGAAGTGTCTTTTATTGCAAAATAAACCCTTGAAATATGCTGCTGGGTATGAGGAATGGCCTGGGTAGAAATGTTTTATAGTGACAATACAACCAATTGTAGGTATTAGTTTTTAGTATAGAAAAAAATTGCCAATTGCTTTGTCAAAATGAAGTTTGACTTATCTTTCTGATCAGCAGAACTGGGAATATCAAGGTCAGAGAAGACTGAAATAATTTGGAAAGTGTGTGGGTTTGGTATTCATTTGTTTGTTTATTTCCCTCCAAATTTACATTCCTAATACTTTGTATAATCCTATGCTTTCAAAGGAAAGTAAGATTGCTGGAAATTTAATTCAGCTGAATCATTGTGGAGAAGCCTAATAAGGATGATCTTGATTGTTTTGTATGCAATATATTTGAACCTTTCTAAAGTAGTTATCTAAAGTAGAAATCTAAATCATTTTGGAAGTCCGTCTTTTAAAAGTCATGCATTGTACTTTGAAAGAAAAAGATCATACTAAAGTCGTTATGATATCTTATGAAAAATTTTTACCTATACAATAGTATTTCCCTTGGTAATATGTAATCGTGTCTCATGGGAAAGTCAGTGAGTGAGCCTGTTTGTCATTTTATTCATCAGTAATGAAGAATATTTCCACTGATCTGGTAACTATTCATAAGAAATGTTTGAAAGTATGCAAGAATATTTTCTAGCTTGCTCTATGTGAGAAAATTAGCAGCATAAGTGAAAGGAACTCATTCTTACAATCCACAGAAGTCAGCAGCAGATTGAGAAGGATTTGATATTTTGAATCCGCCTGCATTGATGGAATGAGTCTACATTTATCTTTTGTTGAGTTTCATAGCATGAAATGGAAATCCACGAGGAGTTTCATGGACGCATCGAGAGTGAAGAGATATGTACAAAACAGTGATATTAAAATGATTTAATAGATATTTTTGAAAGGAAGTTGTTAATATGAGGAAAGTAAGATCTAAAAACAGAAATATTGGAATATTGATAGGCAGCTGGCCATAAAATACCCTAGTAATTGATTTTAAAAAATCAGTAGTAATATACACTGAAAAAAAATTGCCCATTCTTGCTGGAGAAGTTTGAATATTTTTAAAGAATTCACTTGAGGAATGGATTCTTGTTCTAGTCTAAGGAAGTACTGAGTGAAAAGTTGAACGCTACATTACACTTGCTAAAGAATTAACGTTATTTATCTACTTTAGCAATATTTATAATTGGGGACTGGTAGCTGATATGTTAAGTTTCATATACTGTGAGAAACCAGAGGGCTATTTCCATTAGCCCATAAAAATGCTGGACTTCATGTTCACTCAGATGGAATTTAATTTGTAATAGAATATGAGATTATGAAGTGTACTTTCACAGATGATGATTCTCTTTCTATATGCCTGTCGTACGCATTAAGTAATCTCTTACAAAGTAGGCTGTACCATTGTAAGTGCAATTAATGTGGAAAGGCATTAAGAATGTGTATGACAGGTGAACTGATTCTGTAAAGGGTCAAGTGGAATGAAACAGGAATAAGAAATACATTGCTTTTAAGAATTTTCATCCTTTCACTCCTTGCTATTTGATTTTTTTTACAGTTTATTTTATTTATTTAGGCTTTTGGTTTTGTGTGGTTTTACACAATTAGAAATAATCAGAACAAATGCTAGACCAAATGCTATAGGCAACTATAACATGTTCTGCAGTGCCTCAAATTTAAGTACCTGCTCCTCCAGCGAAAATTGAATTACAATTAAGCATTTAGCGACTTAGTGCCTTGGAGTTACATAAGAAGAAATTGATACATAAAAGGGTGATCTAAAAAATCTTGATACTTATAACTTTGCAAAAATATATTTTGCCGGGGGTTTTAAACCTGCTGGTTTTGCCCGGGAAGAAAACACCCCCAGCGGGACCCCCGTATTACCTCCAGGGTGGTCTTCAGCGAAGAGGAGGACAGTGATGGTTAAAGGAGGGATGGGCAACGATCACTTTCTTCCAAAATAAAAGGTTTTAATAACATGAAAATAACAAACAAAAAACACCTGAGGCAGGCACTGAAACGGCACCCACCCCAGGGGAGAAGCGAAAGAGCATGTGGCCTTGGGGCCAGGGGTTTTTAACAGGTAGGTAGGTGGGTTTACAAAGGCATTGTCCTGTAAGGATACACGGATGGGTTACCTACAGGTCAGGGGTCCAATGGGTGTTAGGGGATTGGCCTTGTGGTGGCTAAGCCAAGCACAACCTGGGAAAGGTGGAAAATTCTGGATGTGTGCCCATGTCTGGGGTCAAAGAGGCAACAGAAATCTCTGTCTCCAGGAGGCGCACTGCAACAGATACTAAGCAGGAAACAGCTGAGATATGACCATTACCAAAGAGATGAGATGAGTACTCTTGTCCCTCTCTAGATGCTAGGTACTTACGTGTTGCAAAACAGATACCTCTGTCCAACATGTTTCTGGTTCCTTCACAGCTCAGAGTTTTCTATATTTCTGGACACTTAAGCATACTTTTCAAAAGAAGTGTAGAGGTCTCACTGTTTAAGCTGCTCTTCTAAGCAACTCAATAGATTTATAGCTTTGACTCTCTGAAAGGGAGAAGCATCCAATCTGAATAATGCTGTCAGTATTGATACTGAATTTTTTTACCTAACATCTGTCTTAAGTCCAGTCCACTTTCAGAAAAGTCCAGCTACAAGTTTAGATTTAATTCTCACAAAGAATATTTGTGTATCTGAAGCTGTTTTCTATTGTGAATACTTCTGAAATGAACACTTCCATACCTGTAACAGAGAGAGTGTCCTCTGTCCTTGTTTCATGTGTGTTGCATCGGAACAGAGAAGGAATTCTGCAGGATAACTAACCTACCTTTGAAAGCCTTGTTATGGCTATATCAGGATTACTGGACCAGGACACCTTCCCAGTCTCCAGTTCTACATGCATATCCTCTTTATCTACCACAACACTGTCCTAAGAAAAGACCTAGGATGTTGCAGCTTGTTGGCTACTCCCAGATAGAAATGTTTCAATAAAAAGGAAAAAAAAAAAAAAATGTAGGGGATTTTTTTTCTGTTGGAGGAGGTGCAAAATATTCCAGTATTTTGATCCTAATAATTGGAGAAGCAAAATTGCGAAGACCCATGTGGTTTCAAAAGCAAAGCAGTATTTACCTATGATGTCAATATTAGTATTTTATTTGTGATTCTCACTCTGAAGTCAAAACACTTGTCTAGAAGCTATTACAGCTGTTAAATTAGAATAGTAGCTTCAGAGTAAATCTGGCTTTGGATAGAACAGTTGTTGAATCCTCTTTACCTGCCTCTTTGCAGAAGACTTTTCTAGTTTATTTATTAGGGTCTGACTTCAAGGAGAATTTTGGTTCAGGTATGAAGTAAAAGTTGGTTTTTTTTTTTTTTTTTTTTTTTTTTAAAAAAAAAAAGAGTGTGGTTTTTTATCTGTTCTAAATTTCTGAAGTTTTCTGCCTTTATTACAATTAAAAGAGAATAAAGACAGAAATGCTCACCACTCAATTAGTAAATCAGCAGTAATATCCACCATTGTGAAGTGGAAGTAATCTGCAAATATGAAAAGGTGAATCTAAATAAATACACAGCCAGGGGAAGCTAGGTTTTAAGCTGGTGAATTTTTTGCTAAAGATCAGTTGCCTGTTTTTTGACAGTACAGTTCAAAATACACTCAACATTCTGGGTCTATTCCTCATTTCATTTTTTAAAAAAACTGAGTTTCTCTGTCCTCCCTTAAGAAACTACAAGAATATCTTGAAGATAATAGTTGCATATGAGTGAAAGAAGATGTCAAGTGGAGAGACTGTAGTGCTTTTGTTGTGTCATCTTACTCACAGCTTATAAAGACACAGTAGTGAACCTTTAGATCTTACATAACAAGCAAAAGGACTGTATTTGCAAGGGAATGTGAAGCAACTGTTCATCTCAGGTTGCTAACCATCTAAGCTGAAAAATAGTTCATATCAGAGTGTGGGAACAAGGATCAAACTTTGTAGGTGGCCAAGTATCCAGTGAGAGACAAAAGAGGCTCTACAGTAGACTTTTATATTGGACTCACATTAAGGCAGGGTTACACATGCACTGTATAGAGATTAGAAGTGAATGTCAGGTTTTCCCACTGTTACTGAAAGCTTTCCAGAATTAAGTGTCTTGGCTCAAGACAAACACACCTAGTAGTCTGTCCAGAAGTACCTGGGGTGGCCACATGGACTGGGACATCATGCTAGGACAGTGCTCCAAGGTGAATGGAACATGGACTTTACTGAAAAAAAACATATTCAGAAGATTCTTTTCATCTTTGAAACAAAGCACAAAGTAGTAAACCTGTCTTACTTCAGAGAGTATGGTAAAACTTTCTCTGAAAGTGATTTCCTCTTATGTTTATAATTACTGTTTGTCATTTGTCCATTCCAATTCAAATCTTTTGTTGATTCTATGACTTTTGGAGGAAAAGACCTAACAGACCTATTCTGAGTACTATATATTTGCTGATTTTTCTTAAATATACTTAGATGTATATTTTTAAGATTTAACAAAGTAAAAAAAAAAGTTGAGCTGTTTTTTTTTTTTTTTTTTTTGTGTGTGTGTGTGTGCATTTTATTGGACCCTTTTGTAGTGCATTTTGCTTTATTTATACACAGCTGGGATCTGTTTTACTGTCAAAGGTTAGGGAGCTCAAACCAGAACATTTACACATTTTCATATTTTAATTTTCACAATTTTTAAGCTCCATTAGAATTTGCTACCTAAAATCCCATGCTTTGCAATTAAAAATTACCCTGTGTTCCCACCAATAAATAAATTATAAATGTTATTATTCATTTGTGAAATATCAAACTACAATTTTATTGGCCATCAACCGGTCAACTGTGCGTCCCTGTGAAAAATTCCTGTTTGTGAAGTTCAGAAGTGAGAAATCTCTGTTAATTTCTTCAAGCATATTACCATTAAGAGAAGAAGGAAAAAAATAAAAAAAAAATAAAAGAGAAAGAAAGGAGGAATCTTCTCCAGGCTTTTGTGTTCCGGAATGCAGTGTGTACTGCAGTGGTTTACTGGGTTGTACTTCTGCATTGCATATTTATAATGTATTTAAAAAGTACAATCAGGTGTCTCTGAATGATAATAAGCAGGGAAAATTGCACAGATTTTCCAGCCAACAAACAAACAAAAAAATTGAAACTCTCCATAGTTTCTTGTCTATTTAGAAACATAGTAATGCACACATTTCATGATCCGAATTGTGCATTTTAGTTAAAAACATCTTACCAGAAGATAAAAGCACACTCAAAGCACAGTTGCTTCTCACTGTGAAACAGCCTTCTGGCACTTCAGTGGTCAGACAGTATATACTGCTTGTCTGACATCAGGTTTGTCAGACAAATCACTGCTCTGAAGAAGGGGTGGTGATTACTGCACTGCACTGAAATGATCAGCTGCACTAACGGACATGGAGATAAGCTGGAAAACATGCACCCTGTGTATAAATAACACATGTTTTCTGCTTCCTTGAATATAATTAAAACTCATGATGCAGACCTTCAGCTCCTTTAAAGAAGTTAAAATAGTTATAGGTAACATGCAATTGCTTGAAATATGTTTTGTTTTGAGCTACTTACTTTTTTTTTTCTGGGGCAATCTAAAAAAAAAGAAAACCAACAAAAAACACAACAACAACAAAAATACTTTATCTAATTTTCCATTCTGTTTTTACTAGTTTGTTAAAACCAAGTCACGTAACTTGTCATGGTTTTTTTCTGAAGTTTTTACTTTTAGTGGTAAAAGAACAATAAAACAAATTGTCGCCTTCAAGAACTGCTGTTCAGTTTGAGAATGTGGACTCAAGCCTCAAAAAAAGGCAAAATAGATTAGAAGCTTATGATTTTTACTTTTGTTTTTACCATCACTCTGGGGTTTTTGATCTCCTGGGTTGAAATTCACTGATAAAAGAACCAAGAAATATTGAATTTCTAGAGTATTATTGGCTAGAGTATTACTAACAAGGAAACAGGAAATCTTCTTAGGGTTGTTTTAAGATAACATTAGGAACACTTTATGTTGTTGAAATAGAATTGTCTGAATTGTGATATTTATATAAATACTTATTACCTTTTAATTTGAGTGCCACACATGGAAAACCTCATGGTTTAGTTTAGTAATATCTAGAGTCATTGGTTTTTTTTTACACTACTGTACATTGTTTACTAGGCTTGAAATCTAAACTTTTTTTGCTAGGCACTTAGGGGAGTGAGATCCCTAGGATTTGAAATGTTTGTTATGTTTATAGTATTTTAGATTTTTAAAGGATATCCAGTTGAAATATGCCTCTCTTAAAATGTTAAAATCTAGCTCTTAGTGATGTGAGAGAAGAGCCTAGATAACAAAACATAATGATTCTTTCTGACTGTGCAAGAAATATTTTGTAATCACAACTGTAAAGCATTTAGTTAATTTAAAAATCACTGTAAGACTGCAATCACAGTACATCCAAGATAAAGAATTTGCTGCTAATTTCTCTCTGACACAAAGGGAAGTTGAGCTAAAGCTACTTGTTTTCTAGCTTCAGTTCCATAGTGAATCGATTTGCCATATTTTAGAACAGGGCTCACCATTCCCTGTGAGTCCATGTGGCATATCAACATCTACACTGAGATGAATTTCTCTTGCCCACTCATGATTTTATAAGCACCTCCAGGGATAGTAGAGACTTTTTTAATTGCTGAAATGAGCATAATCTCTTCATTTCAGAAGAAACTTGCTCTGTTTCTGTTCACAAATACATGCTTTTAGAACAATATGAAGGACTATTGTAAACTGATTAAGGAAAAAAGTGTAAATAAAATGTGCTTACACAATAGGTATACTTTCTCCTACAGAGAGTTGAGTATGATGTACGGATATAGACTCTATAACTCGGAAGTTATAAAGTGAATAAGGGTGAATGTTTTTGCATATGTTCTCCTTCATTTATTTTGACTGCCTCAGTGAATCAGGATGTTCTGTTAGTATATCAAGGTTCATCCTGTTAGTTATTCAGTCTGGGTTTTTTTTAAATATTTTGTAATGGTTAGTGGAATAACTTCTTAATTCTCCCCTTATATCAAGTAAGTTTATGCACTTGTATGGAAGTGCATAAGAATATTGCAGGTAACAAGCAGGGATATATATTAACAGTCTAGTGCTTTCTAATAGATTATTTCACTGATGTGATCCCTGTATTTGAAGTAATTTTTATTTTCCTTTAAATTAAGAGACCAGAAGCTTGTCATAGTGTCTTTTGGTAAAAAATAAAATGCAAAATGTCAAAATCAACTAAATATTTTCTTTTAATGCAGCTAAATATTTATTATGATGTAGTGATTCAAAGATAGTTTGGTGGGGTTTTTTGTGTGTGGTTTGTTTTTTTTTTTCCCTGAACCTTTTCTCAGTAGCTAGTACTTCTCTCAGGAGTAGACCTACTGTCCCTGTCCTTTATAGGAAAATGCATCTTCTAACTCCTAATTTGATTGTTTGTCCATATTGAGGTTCAGCCTCAAGAGCTAATCAAACCATTTGGTTCCTATTAACACCATGTCTGCTATTGTGTGGTTTCTATGCCCCATCACATCAATACAGAAGTAGGTTGATTATAATGTTGTTTTCTAGAATCTGTGCAATCAGTATTGGAGGTACTAAATGAAGCAGTTGCCTAGCAAACAACGAAACAAAATCAATGCAAACCTGTTAAATGTTTTCATGTTAGAAGTCTGTGCATTTCTCTGAAAAGACGTGCTTGCAAAAATATTTGTCAGTTCTAGTTTTTCAGCATCAGATACTTGCCTTTGATGTCAAATGTCTTAAATTTACTACCACACAAGGACACGCTTTAATATTGTATTTAAAGAATAATTATATAGTTTCATTTTAAATATATAAACAAGTTTTGTGTTATCAAAGTGAAGTTTTTATTTTTGATTAAGAGAATTAAGACTTAAATATTTATAAATTAGTTTCAAAGAGGTTTCCTAAAATTCTTTTATTCTTTGTTATAAAAAGTACTTCTCTCTGTATAGAAGGTAGGATGTAAACACATGTTTGTAGAGGAGCACTCAGGATTTATATCCTTTGTATCCATACAATATCTTTTAAATACCTTTGGAGAAGAGCATTTTCACATTCTTTGTAAAAGGATTACTTCTGCTCTTTGAGAATAAATTCTTGTTGGGTGTATGTTTTTGTTTTTTTTTTTTTTTGGCTAATCAGTTCCCTAAATAATAGTCTTATTTTCATAATTCCCGATATTAATTAGGTCACAATCCTTACCACATCATCAAAAGAAAAGCAGCACAATAGTAGGGATCCGGGCATACCTTTCTAATCTAGTCTATTTTATAAAAGGATAGCAAGCCGAAGCATTATACTAGAAGTGCTATGTCCTAGAATTTTTCTGTTAAGATATTATTATCTGTGGTACTTTTAATAACTGACACTTACAGAAGGAAGGCAAAGGTAATGTAAAAGTTCCACTAATTAGCCAGAACATCTCATTTAATAAAAGTAGCTATGAAGAATTGAAGTGTATATCAGCTAGATAGCTTTCAAAGGGTCTTGTACAGCAAAGAAAAGTTCATTACAACCAAACATTACGATGGTATTTTTTTGTGTTAGTCATGAGATATATTTTGATTTCCCATTAAAGGCAATTGTGAGGTGAAAGCTAATGATATACTCTTCCCCTTGAGAACATACAGTAATCTGCTTTATTGCCTACTTTATTCTTCCTCTGAAAAGCTGCATGGTTGCTGCAGTAGACACCACGGCTTGAAGCCAGAGAGGAGAGACTGGAAATCAGCTCCAAATGAGGGATTGGGGTCAAAGACTGTACAGAACCCTCATCAGCATTTCTGATAACAGATCAGACAGAATTTCCTCTTTTTGAACAAAAATCTAGAGAAATACTTACACATGGGAGATGAAGCTAAAAGAAGTCTGCATGTGTTAAAGTGCTCTGCTGGATCAACACCAGAGAGTCTGGTCAACCTTTGTTTGCTACGCTGATTTCATGCTAAGTGTCCATATGTTTATACAGAACTGTTCTCCTTGGAAGGCCTCAAAACTGTTTTATATTACAAGCTATATAGAAAGAAATAGCTTCAGCCAGTTCTGCAGTACGTTTGTGATGTAGTATTCTGCAGTGGTTAATAGAGCACAGCCGCAGTGTAAAATAGCTTAGGACAAAAGCAGAAGAACACTGAATCTAATTAAGAATGCAAAGGAAAATGAAGTAGGCAGAGTGTAATTACCTGAGCTGAAATTTAGCCAGGACATCAGAATTAAAACCATATTCTCAGGAAGCTTTCTTGACTTTCTTAATAAACATTAGAGGTGTAGGGTATTTCTAAAGCATTTGTGAATACGTGTTCAGCTGACTTTACATTGAATTCATGCAATTCCCTCTTAGCATTAACATATTGATAAGCTACAAGTGAAGAGTTACTTAACTGCATAATCTTTATATGGCAAGGAGTTATTCCTGCAGACAAGTTATTAACATCTAAAGTACTATATTTCAAATGGGGTATAGAATGTAGTTGGAGTGCAGGCTGCCCAAATCTGGCTTTTAGAGTCTTGGCACAGAAATGATAAAAGATTTTAACAATAATAGTATATACTCTTCAAAGACAACACAGTGTATGTACCCGTGTTTATATTTTCTGCACATAGTGGGGACAATGGCTCTGGTCCAGATCAGTGAGATTAGCAAACCCAGCACACTTTGCTATGGAGGGGTGGGTGAGTGCTGATGTGGTTATAACAAAGTGCTTGATTCTTCTTCCAACCAGGTACTGCCTCGACGTTTTCCTACTAATTGAGAAAGCAGATTTGACTTTACTGTTATGGTCCAAAAAACAGATTTGCTTTGTTGTCTTCCACCAGCTGTGATGACCACACGCTGGGCTTCCTAGCAAGTTGTAACAGACGAGACTGTTTTTATT